>NW_022436945.1:30667607-30679302 GCF_009761245.1 Sapajus apella
GTTTGATTTTCTGTTCTTGTGTCAGTTTGCCGAGAATGATGGTTTCCAGGTTCATCCATGTCCCTACAAAGGACATGAACTCATCGTTTTTTATGGCTGCATAGTATTACATGGTGTATATGTGCCACATTTTCCCTGTCCAGTCTATGATTAATGGGCATTTGGGTTGGTTCCAAGTCTTTGCTATTGTAAACAGTGCTGCAGTGAACATATGTGCCCATGTGTCCTTATAATAGTATGATTTTAATCCTTTGGATATATACCCAGTAATGGGATTGCTGGGTCTAATGGAATTTCTATTTCTAGGTCCTTGAGGAATCGCCACGCTGTTTTCCACAATGGTTGAACTAATATACACTCCCACCAACAGTGTAAAAGTATTTCTATTTCTCCACATCCTCTCCAGCATCTGTTGTCTCCAGATTTTTTAATGATCGCCATTCTAACTGGCATGAGATGGTATCTCAATTTAGTTTTGGTTTGCATTTCTCTAATGACCAGTGATGATGATCATTTTTTCATATGTTTGTTGGCCTCATATATGGCTTCTTTTGAAAAGTGTTTGTTCATATCCTTTGCCCACTTTTGAATGGGTTTGTTTATTTTTTTCTTGTAAATCTGTTTGAGTTCTTTGTAGATTTTGGATATCAGCCCTTTTTCAGATGGGTAGATTGCAAAAATTTTTTCCCATTCTGTTGGTTGTCAGTTCACGCTAATGATTGTTTCCCTTACCATGCAGAAACTCTGGAGTTTAATTAGATCCCATTTGTCTATTCTGGCTTTTGTTGCCAATGCTTTTGGTATTTCAGTCATGAAGTCCTTGTCTATGCCTATGTCCTAAATGGTTTTGACTAGGTTTTCTTCTAGGGTTTTTATGGTGTTAAATCTTATGTTTAAGTCTTTAATCCATCTGGAATTAATTTTAGTGTAAGCTGTCAGGAAGGGGTCCAGTTTCTGCTTTCTGCACATGGCTAGCCAGTTTTACCAACACCATTTATTAAAGAGGGAATCCTTTCCCCATTGCTTGTTTTTGTGAGGTTTGTCAAAGATCAGATGGTTGTAGATGTGTGGCATTGCTTTCGAGGCCTCTGTTCTGTTCCATTGGTCTATGTCTCTGTTTTGGTACCAGTACCATGCTGTTTTGATTACTGTAGCCCTGTAGTATACTTTGAAATCAGGTAGCATGATGCCTCCAGCTTTGTTCCTTTTGCTTAGAATTGACTTGGCTGTGTGGGCTCTCTTTTGGCTCCCTATGAAATTTAAGGTGTTTTTTTCCAGTTCTGTGAAGAAGGTCATTGGTAGCTCGATAGGATAGCGTTGAATCTATAAATTACTTTGGCCAGAATTCTACCAGACATACAAAGAGCAGCTGGTACCACTCCTTCTGAAACTATTTGAAACAATCCACAAAGAGGGAATCCTTCCCAAATCATTTTATGAGACCAACATCATCCTGATACCAAAACCTGGCGGAAACTCAACAAGAAAAGAAAACTTCAGACCAATATCCATGATGAACATAGGTGCAAAAATCTTCAATAAAGTACTGGCAAACCGATTGTAACAGCACATCAAAAAGCTTATCCATCATAATCAAGTAGGCTTCATCCTGGGGATGCAAGGCTAGTTCAGCATACGCAAGTCTATAAATGTAATTCACCACATAAACACAACCAAAGACAAAAACCACATGATTATCTCAATAGATGCAGAGAACGCCTTTGACAGAATTCAACAGTGCTTTATGCTAAAAACTCTAAATAAACTAGGTATCCATGGAACGTATCTCAAAATAATAAAAGCTATTTACGACAAACCCACAGCCAGTATCATACTGAATGGGCAGAAACTGGAAGCATTCCCTTTGAAATCTGGCACTAGACAAGGATGCCCTCTCTCCTATTCAATGTCGTATTGGAAGTTCTAGTCAGAGCAATCAGGCAAGAAAAAGAAATAAAGGATATTCAATTAGGAAAGGAGGAAGTCAAATTGTCTCTATTTGCAGATGACATGATTGTATAGAAGACCTTATGGTGTCAGCCCAAAATCTCCTTAAACTGATAAGCAACTTCAGCAAAGTCTCAGGATACAAAGTCAATGTGCAAATATCACAAGCATTTCTGTACACCAATAACAGACTTAGAGCCAAATCAAGAACGAACTGCCATTCACAATTGCTACAAAGAGAATAAAATACCTAGAAATACAACTGACAAATGATGTAAAGGACCTCTTCAAGGAGAACTACAAACCACTGCTCAACGAAATAAGAGAGGACACAAACAGGTGGAGAAACATTCCACGCTCATGGTTAGGAAGAATCAATATTGTGAAAGTAACTACATATTTTTAATAGTGTCTAAAAAAAGTTGAAAATCAGAGAATACTACGAAATGGAGTATAACTACGTACTGAAGAGATGTGATGGCTGTTATTCTAGGTGCTGAATTGCATATCTCAGTCTGTATTTTTCTTTCACTTTTCAGGTTTGAAGACTTTTAGATAATTTCAGTAGCTACAGAGGTTACTTAAGGATACTAACTGACCTGAGGTCTTATAATCATAGGGGGAAATAGAGGTAAAATGGGAAATTAAAAGTTAATATTTAGGGCAGTATTTAAAAAAAGAGTATAGTAATTGGGTCAGTTTATGTATGTATGCATGTGCATGGGAAAGTCAATGCACTGAAAAAGAGCAAAGCTTTTTTACATTGTATTCTAATACAATAATGTATTAGAATTGTGCTTTATAGGTGGAGAAATGAGCCTTAGAGAGGCTAAATGAGTTGACCGAGAGGCTATGGGGAAGTGAGGACAGAGCTGGGATTGAAACACATCCTTCTGGATTCAAGTACACTTGATCGTTGCCTTCTGGCTGAATGTATGGCAAGAAGGATCCACCATGTCAAGAGAAAAAAATGAAAAGGGAAGATGTTCATCTAGGGGACTAGTATGATATCATTACATTTGGACTAAAAAAAATAAATGGTTCGAGTCAACTCTGGGGGTTACCAGATTTGTAACCTAGGTCAGTTGCTGAAGTTGGGGCTTCAAGTCTGGAGATCCTCATGGCTAAAGGGAAAGGATTTTTTGAGGATAAGCTTATCCACTACCTTTGGGGACTGAGATCATGTGCATGACAATATCTAGAACTTGATAAGTGTCAAGTTCCCGTCTCCTTCCTTTACATATTGATCTATAAGTGGTTTCAATTTTTCCTCAGGACATTGTTTTTTCCTGAGTCCTCTTTGTTTTAAAAAACCATTTTATTATATGCAACATGTAGACATAATACTTTTTTTTTTTTTAAAACCATGGATTTTGTGTGTTGTAACGTAACTTCCAGGTAAGTTGCCTTATGGCCAAATGGTTTGAAGTCTCATGGAGCCATGAAAGTGTCATCTACAATTTAACTTTTTTTTTGAGACAAGGTCTCATTTTGTTGCCTAGGCTGGACTGCAGTGGTGCAATCATAGCTCACTGCAGCCTTGAATTCCTGGGCTCAAGAGATCTTCCCACTTCAGCCTCCTGAGTAGCTAGGATTACAGGCACATGCCACCATGCCTGGCTTTTTTTTTTTTTTTTTTGTATTTTTGGGGGTCTTGCTATGTTGCCCAGGCTGGTCTTGAAGTCCTGGCTTCAAGTGATCCTTCTGTCTCAGCTTCCCAATGTGCTGGGATCATAGACATGACCCTGGCCTATAATTAACGTTTAAGAAAATATCAGTGATGCAATGATATAGTATAAAGGCCAAGAGAAATGCCAAGATGTTATAAGAGAAATGCCAAGATGTTACGTCTTATGCCATTTGTTCTGGTGGCTGTGAATGTTTATTTAGCATGGCTATTATGTTGTGGAGTGGTTAATGTCCAGATCAGTTCCACATAATGTAAAGCCTACTTCAAGTAGGAGGAGGATAAATAGGTTAAAGGAAAAAAGACTAGCAGAGGTTCCTGTGGTTTATAAAAAGGAAGTGGTTGAGGGAGTAGATTGATGACTGAGGATTAGTAAACCAGGGTTAGCTGGTGCACAGTTTTAATGCGGACCCTAAAGGGGGGCAGGGACATGCCTTTCTCCTGCCTGGTCAAATGGGAAATATCATTAGAGAGTAATAAATATATTTAGTTTAAACTTCAGTTACTTATGTTTACATGAGAAAAGATCAGATTACAGATTTATTATAACTCATTCTTCAAAATATCTGGGAGTAAATAAAAAATGAAATAATCCTCTATTATTCATATTAACAGGATGGGGGAGACAGGAAGAGGGTGTGTGTAGACAACATAGGACAATGAATAGTATAAAAACCACTTATCACTGACAGATCCCTCTTCTGTTTTCTTCCTGGCCTTCTTGGTTTGACAACACTAGACATAGCTGAGTCTTTAGCATGAGAGAAGGGGGTTGAGAGGAACAGACAACTCACATACTCTGAAGTTGATGATCTTAAGTTGGAAAAAAAAACATTATTCCAATCTGCCCCCTTAAAAACTATTTTCCTCTGAACTTCTCACACTCTGCGAAATATATGTGTAAGCCTCTAATGCCTGACTTGATCTTCACGGTAGTAATTAAAGTCAGATAGATGTTTAGACACACTAGACTAATATAATGCACTCTGACTTTGCCGCAGTGGAGACTGTAGATCCGTATGTCAGATACCAGGTGATTGACATTTTTATAATGACCATAAATTACGTTGGACCTGGAGTCTGATGTAAAATTATGCATTATGTCACTGTGTTAACTACTCATCATGCAACACTTTGTTTGATGTTGGTCTCGATTATCTAATTCTAGGAGTATGAAGATTCATACTCCTAGAATGTCAATTTCAAATTTAGATGTCAGCCATGATGATAAGGTTTTACAAATTTGTGCTTTAAAGCAACTTAAATCTTACAAGTGGCTCTCAGTATATAAAGAATAAAATTGTTCAATGCTTTAAGGAACGTTGTACACATACTGTGGTCACAGTATCTTAAAAAGAAAATGTTGATAAAATGGAAAGGAAACACAGCAGAGTGGTTAGGAACATGGACTTTGAAATCAAACCTGAGTTTGAGTCCAGGTCTTTCTTGCCACTAATGAGATGTTTAATGCTTCTTAACCATATCCCCCTGCCCCCATATATACTATAGGAGTAACAATATAATACCTGTTTCATAGAGATATTGTGATGATTAGTTGAGATGATGCATTTAAAGGCTTTAGGTTGGTACATTGTGAGTGCTCAGTAATTACTGGCTACAATTAACAATAATAATAGAAATAAATATTAAGAGTACCTCCCTTAACGTCTCAAGTTTATAACCTTTCTGAAAATGCAGAGTGATTAACGTCTGTTGTTGTTTCGAGGTTGATATTGTAGAACATATTAACTTTTGTCCTTTGCTCCTAAAAGCCACGTGGAGAATGTCAGTTGTGTGTCCTGAAGATGTGTTATTGGGAGGTGACCTTATAATGATTTTTTAAACCATTTAGATAAAATAAAATGTTCTCTAAACTTTCCATCCCCTTTCTTGTCCCCTCGCTTCCTGAAGAGAAATTTGGTGATGATAATGTATATATGATTTCTTTGCTGGAACAAATGATTTAAATTATTTGGGGTTTTGAAGCAGCATGCTGCAGGAAAAAAAAGGAGAGGCCCAGAAGTCTAAAACCCAGCCTTGCCCATATAGCTGTCTTCTGCTTTAGGAGACAGGGTTTGGAAACATTGCCAGCTCTGTGATGCTTCTGTGACCTTGGTTAGCCATTGTCCTTTATCTACGTGTCTGGTACTGCTATTTGTGTACACGCCCATTATTATGCTGAAAACATGGTGCGGTGGTTCACGTCTATAATCCCAACACTTTGGGAGGCCGAGGCAGGCAGATCATGAGGTCAGGAGTTCAAGACCAGCCTGAGCAACGTGGTGAAACCCCGTCTCTACTAAAAATAAAAAAATTAGCCAGGCACGGTAGCAGGCACCTGTAATCCTAGCTACTGGGGAGGCTGAGGCAGGAGAATCACTTGAACCTGGGAGGCAGAGGTTGCAGTTAGTCAAGATTGTGCCACTGCACTCCAGCCTGGGCAACAGAGCGAGACTCTGTCTCAGAAAAACAAAAACAAAAACAAAACAAAACAAAAAAAACAACTTGCCCACCCATTAAACTGTGAATTCTTCGAGGGCATTTTATGTATTGTACTCAGGCTAGCGCCGAGTACTGACTTAGTAAAGATTTGTTGAGTGATTGTGTGATCAGCGTCAAGGCGTGACTCTAGGCTTACTTTTCTGGGTGGTTTGGGGAGGCTTATTTACTCTGAAACCCAATGACCATCACACCTGATTTGTCTCCTGCAGATAGTTAATGTGAACTCAAATGAATAAATGTAAATAGTTTCTGTAATTTCAAAATGCCAGGCAATAGAAGATTTAAAAACCTGGTCATGGTAATAACAATGATGTTGAAACCCAAGCTATAACATTTACCCTGGTATGCCTCATAATAGTGAGAACTGGAAACAGCTCAGATTTTCTGTGGCTCACACCTGTAATCCCAGCACTTTGGGAGGCCGAGGTGGGTGGATCACTTGAGGTCAGGAGTTTTGGACCAGCCTGACCAACATGGTGAAACCTCATCTCTACTAAAAAAAAAAAAAAAAAAAAAAAATTAGCTGGGTATGGGCACCTCTAATTCCAGCTGCTCAGGAGGCTGAAGCATGAGAATCTCTTGAATCTGGGAAGTGGAGGCTGCAGTAAGTTGGTGGCTGCAGTAAGTTGGTGGTTGCAGTGAGCCGAGATCATGCCACTGTACTCCAGCCTGGGCAACAGAGTAAGACTCCATCTCAAAACAAAAGCAAAAGAAAATTTTATCACTAGGTTATTTGTTAAATCACTGATGCCACACACACACAATATAGTATTAGGCAGCTGATAATATTTACTGAATGTTTAAATTATGTGCTGTTCTATTGTGAATGAGCTGGTCTAGGCAATCCTATCCCCAAAGGCTAAGGGAGCTGAGAGGCCAAAGAAAGAGATTGACAAATCTAGTTTTTCAGAAAGAAATAGGGACTTACCAATAGAAGCAGTGTCTCTGGCAGCTGAGAGATGGTGGATCCCTGCACTTGCCCTGCAAAAAATATCCTTTACATAGCAAACTTTTAGTGCAAAGACATGTGCAGTTGATCATTTCTAAGACTTTTGTGAGAAATTTGTGACTTCTTGAGAGGTTAGATACCCATCTTTATGCGGGGTCATCTAGGCTATAGGCATTGTTTCTTTGTGAGGGGTTATCTATGATAGGGAAACACATTGGTCATCATAGAGGTTTTGTTTCAAGATCGAGTCACTCTTGGTGAAAACAGGCTGTTTTCCTGCATGCACCAGGCCCTGTTCTAAGCATTTAGCAAATATCTCATTTAATCTTTACAACACCCCTTTGAAATCCAGATGCCAGAGTCCTCAGTTTATGGATGAAGTGGAACTGTATGACTGGGACAGAAAGAGTTACACATTTTGGACATCAATCAAAAGCAAGTTGAATGTTGTGTATATTTATTAAGCATAGAAAAAACAAACTTGATAGGCGGTCCATCCAAGAATTAGCAGTCGTTATCTCTGGAGACAAGATTTCTGAGGCAGTTGCTCCCTGTAGGGGGGTCGGTGTTGCTCTCTTGCCCAGGCTGGAGTGCAGTGGCACGATTTCCCATCTCAGCCTCCCAAACAGCTGGGACTACAGGCATGTGCCACCATGCCTGGCTAATACTTTTGTATCTTTTTGTAGAGATGTGGTTTCACCATGTTGCCCAGGCTGGTCTTGAACTCCTGGGCTCAATCAATCCACCCACCTCAGCCTCCCAAAGTGCTGAGATTACAGGTGTGAGCCACTGTGCCCAGCCTCTATAGAGCATTTTAAAATTTAATTGGAGTTTTTTTTAACAGTGAGCATGTATTATTTTATATTTAATGAAATAAAGCAATAAGTGATCATTCACTTTGTAACTATTTTATTACAAAGAAGTAGCCAAGAAATGAAATGTTAACATAACTGAAATGTTAATTTAATTAGTTCTCATTTTAGCAATGAAAGTTGTTCAATTTGAGGTTTAAAATAGTGCATTTGAAACAAAATATACCTGCCCCTATCCACCTCTTTTCTTATTTTCTGGGTCTCAGAAATTCATTTGTATTTGACTTTCATGTATCATATTTGTGAGGATAGGTGAAGTTTTAGCTACTCAATAATGTAGCATTAAATCTCTGTGACTATAAAAAAGACTACAGCTTTCTAGCCAGCAAATGCGTCTTTCCATAAGGGAACAAATTCTCTGACTTTCAAAAATTTAATATAACAAACGACTCTATTCTCGATTGTATGGACGTTGTAAACTTTAATGAAATCTGCGTTTTTCTCCATTCACCTGGTGTGAAGAGGGAGGGACTCAACCTGGGTGAGCAGCCATGTAAGCATCTGGCACAGGAATCTTCGTCAGCCACATGCGTGTGAAGGGCTGTAAAGAAGTCCAGGTTTGCGTTAGGAGTCCATCACTAAGTGTTTATGTGCCAGTGAAGTCACCAGAACACCCACAGCCAGGAGCCATGCAGAGAGAAGGAGGCTGCCGCTCCTGCAGTCTGGTTGACAAGCCTCCATGCCCGGCACCTGCGCCTGTTGACTGTGGGATTCCAACTCTCATTGTTGCCTCAGAAACTTTTGTTACCACAGAACTTTCTCACACTCACTGGCCCAGACGTTTGCAGAATTCCAGGGCTGGTGTGTGTGTGGTCAGGCAGCCAAATTCCAATTTTAGAATGCTGCTTGTGACCATGAAACTCTGTTAATTCAGGCTTTTAAAGGGCTGATTTGGTGAGTGGGGGGGAGGGTGGGAGAGAGAGAGAGAGAAACTGTGTTGGGGAGGAAACAGCATGAAGATGAATAAACAAGCAATTGTTTATTGTTCTCAACCAGAGAACAAACACATTTTGATCTCCAGAGGATTTGAGTGTCAGCAGTGATAAAACAAAGGTATTTGAAAGATGGAATGATGGTGGAATCTTCAGTCATCCACATTTCACAAAGGATTGTGTTAAAATTCTTTCAGAAAGGTAGAGGGCTTATTTCACTTCTAAATTTCCAGTCGCTTCACAATCTGCCTCAGTAAAGTGTCTCAGAATTTGACATTTCTAAGTCACTAAGTTTTTTTTTTTTTTAATGCCTACAATAACTCTTTCTCCTTGTGAGGCTTATGGAAGAGCCTGCACTGATTCAGTCCCTCCTTCCCTCCCTCCCCCTCTTCCTTCCCTTCTCTCCCTCCCTCCCTCCCTTTCCTTCCCTCCCTCCCTCCCCCCATCCTTCCTCCTTCCTTCCTTCTTTCCTCCCTTCCTTCCCTTCTTCCTCCCCTCCTTTCTTTCCTTTGTCCTTCCTGTTTTTCTCCCCTCCTTCCTTCCTTCCTCTCTCCCTTCCTCCTTTCTTGTCTTCCCTCTTCCCTCCCTCTCTCCCTCCCTCCCTGTGATGCCAGTCTTTGACAGGTATTATTATCAGCATTGAGGATATAACTTGGAACCAGATGGAAAAGTTTCCTTGCCTTCAAGAAACTGACATTCTAGTGTAGATAAACAGATAATACATGCTAAATAAGAACTTCAGAAATATTAAATGCCATGAATAAAACTAAGCAAGGTATTGTGATAGAGACAGGGGCTGAGAAATGTGGATGGGGGGCCTTTTGCTTTTAATTGGGTGCTCTGGGCAAGCTTCTCTGTGGAGCTAATCTTTCAGTTAAGAGCTGAATGATGAGAAACTGTGGGAGATTCTGCCAGCCAGACCCAAGGGCTTCCATTTTCCATGTGTCATTGGTGGCAGGTGGGGCAGGATGGCAATACCTACCTCACAGGTTGATTGGGATCAACTGAGGTAACATGCCAAAATCCCCAGAATAGTGCTTTGGTACTTAATAGCCTTAAATTATAATAGTAGACCTTAAAAATATCCCCACCCCCATTTTTCATGCCTGTTGAAGTAGTCATCATCTGTATAAAAAGCTGCTAGTTACAGAGGTCAGAATAAAAGGTCTACCAGAGCCATGCCTTGGATTCAGGGTGTAGGACCAAACAATTCTGATGCCAGAATCTAGCCCTGCCTCATGAGATTACCAGTGGGGTTAATTATGTTCCTTTATTTGCCAGCTTTATTTCAGGAGTTGGCTAGAGCTTAGTTATTTGATGGATCAGTTGGACATAGGACTTCCCAATATGAACCACGCCTTAGGTTGACTTAACTTGATTCCTCCTCTCCAAGGAGGTGAAATGCAGGGAGCTCTGAAGGTAGGGCCAATGTGCTGGCCTCAGGAGGCTCTTGAGATATGCTCACATGCTTGGCAGGTCCTCCGCTGAAATTCCTGAGTTCTGCTCTGCATAGCATGGAAGAGATGGCTTTGGCCTGGAAGGTTTGACAGCAGGTGTTACCTTGTGGCTGCCAAGAACCAGACGATAGAGATTCCTCATTGCAAG
This sequence comes from Sapajus apella, assembly GCF_009761245.1. Taxonomy (NCBI): domain Eukaryota; kingdom Metazoa; phylum Chordata; class Mammalia; order Primates; family Cebidae; genus Sapajus; species Sapajus apella. The sequence goes on from NW_022436945.1 coordinate 30,678,102, forward strand.
AATGCTGGAGAAAGCACATTTTACTGTATGCGGGCCAATTTGAATTTCTTCTTACTAGTTAGTAATTGTTGTAGGCTTTGCTTCAAAAAGGTGCATACAAGGCTTACTCAAGTCGCCTGTGTTTGCATAGCGTGTACATCTTGACCTGGATCTTACGGCCTTACTGCAACCTTGGTTGTTGTTAGGATTGGCCCCAAGAATTGTATCCCTAAGCAGTGTGGCATAGTGGTTAAGGAGTATTGATACTCTGAAGCTAGACTTCCTGGGGGTTGGATCCAGGTTCTGTCACTAGCAGTGAGATCCTGGTTAATGTATTTACCTACTTTGTGACTGGTTCCTCACCGTAAAGTGGTACTCACCTCAGGAGCGCTGTGAGAAGTAAGTTACTCTACGTAAGCTCCTTAGCGTCATACCTGAGTGTGAACCAAGACTTAAATGGTGGGGAGACAGAGACTCAAGAAATCACATCGCTGGTTTGGGTGAGCAGATTTGCAGAGTTCAGATTCAAACACAAGTGTGATTCTAAGTTTAGTAATCTTTCTATTTTTTCTTATGTTTAGCAGTTATTGGTTAGGATTTTAAAACATAAACGCAGAAAGAAGCCTAGGAAGATATTTAGGATCCTAGTAATAGAATTGCACACTATTCGAAGTAGTGGTACTGTTCTCTCTCCTTTACATATTGGAAAACTGAAGTATATAGCAGTTGTTTTGCAATGACCTGATGTTACTTTGGTTGTCATTTTTAGTATGTCATTTGTCTTTTCATTTCTGGATCCTAATTTTATAAGCAGTGTGAAAAGAATAAGACTAAAAGTGATATTTCCAATATTAAAATTAAATGAACTGTCATGTGAGGCAAAACTATAAAAGAATACCATTAAAAAGATAAATTAGCAATTCAGATATCACAATGAGATTAGAGGCCAGGCATGATAGCTCACACCTGTAATCTCAGCACTTTGGGAGGCCAAGGTAGGTGGATCACTTGAGCCCAGGAATTTGAGAACAGTCTGGCCAACATAGTGAAACCTTATCTCTCCTAAATACACAGAAATTAGCCAGCAAAGTGGTGTGCACCTGTAATTCCAGCTACTTGGGAGGCTGAGACATGAGAACTGCTTGAACCCGGATGGCAAAGGTTGCAGTGAGCCGAGATCACACCACTGCACTCCAGCCTGGGCGACAGAGCGAGACTCTGT
>NW_022436945.1:30679402-30736079 GCF_009761245.1 Sapajus apella
AAAAAAAAAAAAAAAAAAGAGTGATAGAGATTAGAGACTTTTCTCAATGATGATACTGTCATTCATCAACTATAACTGAAACTTCTCTTCGGAAATTACCTTAACAATGGGTATCACCTTATTTTATTTATTTTTTTGAGATAAGTGAGTGATCTCAGTTTACTACAATCTCCACCTCCTGGGTTCAAGCGATTCTTGTGCCTCAGCCTCCCAAGTAGCTGGGATTATAGGTGCACACCACCATGCCTAGCTAATTTTGGAATTTGTATTAGTGACAGGGTTTCACTGTGTTGCCCAGGCTGGTCTTGAACCCCTGATCTCAAGTGATTTGCCCACCTTAGCCTCCCAAAGTGCTGGGATTACAGGCATGAACCACTGAGCCCAGCCAGGTATCACCTTATTTTAAATAAGCTTTTAAGGTTAATATTAATTTTTTTTAAAGAAAAATTTATTTGAGCATAAATTTAGTAAAAATGTAGACATTACTTGAACGTTTTTTCTTCTTCAGAAATAGAAAACAGCTTCAAAGGTAGAGCAAGAAAACGGTGTATAATCAATTTGGGACTAAAAAGCTGTTTAGCTTGTGTGGCCAGATTGTGGTTTTCCTGTGTGGCTCCAGCAGATAGGGACATTTCTTTTTCTTTCTTTCTTTCTTTCCTTTTTAATTTTATTTTTTCTTTGAGAAAGGGTCTCGCTCTGTCACCCAAGCTGCAGTATAGTGGCACAATCACGGCTCACTGCTACCTTGACCTGTACCGAAGCATCAGCCTCCCGGGGAGCTGGGACTGCAGGTGTGTGCCACCACACCCAGCTAATGTTTTCAATTTTTTGTAGAGATGGGGTTTCACTATGTTGCTCAGGCTGGTCTTGATCTCCTGGGCTTAAGCGATCCTCCTGCCTCAGCCTCCCAAAGTGGTGGAATTACAAATGTTAGCCACCATACCTAGCCTGGGGATTTCAAGTGGAGTTCTTTTCCCTAACGGCGCCACAATGAAATGGATGAATGGGGACTGCTGTGAAGGCTAACATCCATGGGGTGCTTGATAAACACCAGCATCAGACACCCTTCGTATGATATGAAGAAGTAACGAAAGCAGCAAACTTATGATCTGGCTTGAAACCATAACTTTTCTTTCCAAGTAATCTTTTCAGGGAAAGCCTTTTGGCTTTGACTACAGCCATCCACAAATGGAAAGATTTGAATTTCATGAAGTCTGGGAAAGAGAGTTTTGGGTGGGATGTGCACCAATATGATCAAGAGGCTGTTAAAATGAATTTCGCGAATGAGCAAAAAGTAATTTGCATTAAATGCAAATATGTTGTCTTTGGGTTAAAAAAAAGAATCCTGCAGAGCTCTGAGACTGCTAGCAGATGGATTTGAGAGTGGAGATGGGAGGCGAGGTGAGAAGCTATGGTGGTGGGCTATTGGGAGAGGCAAAGAAATGCGTCAGTTGTGGGCTTCTAGGGCTTCCTGCCTTCTCCTTAATGGGGGAGGAAGGAGAGCTAGCTGGGGGAATGTACTGCCCGTGCCCAGACCGACTTGATGTAATTACCCAGGTGGCCTCAGGCCTGGCATGGACACACATGAAGATTGGAAATGTCTGCTTGGAATTACAGAGTGGGGAATATTAAGGGCAGGCACAGCCGTTCAGGACTGAAAGCTATCACTTTAATTTGCCTGAGGCAGCCAACTGTAGATGTACCAAATGTCACAGAATGTGATATTTGTATTTCTTCTAAAACTTTTATGTCAGACACCTAATGCCAGCCATTGCCCTCCCAACTGATTTAGTTGAAGAGTTCCAGTTGTAGCTGTCAGGCTGGTAGTTAATTGTCATAACAACTTGTTTTGCTTGTGTTTTAAATTGAGTCTATAAGTCTTTTGAAAGTACCAGATATGTGAATGTGTGGTCATGTTTGGGAAACGTAAGTATCAGGAGGTGGTTTTAACTTGGTTTGGGATAAGAATAAGTTGCTCCTTAAAGGTTGATGTCATCATGAAGAACACAAGCCGGGAAAATGTTGCACAAACATCTACATTAAAAAGACCCTTCCACATGCCTGTTCTACTTGGGCAAGAGAATTCTTCCCTGCAGGAAAAGAAACATGATCATTACTCTTTCATTTTTAGAGTGGAGCCTTAGTGAGCAAAGCACAAAGAACTGCTCTGTGTCCTTGAATAAGTGCTTAATTGCTCTAAGCCTCAATTTCCTCCTATCTACAATATGACTACTAGTAGTGTTTTTATTATTGGATTTTGTTATTATTGGAGAATTAAATAAAACATGTACAACACCTAGCATGTAAGTGTACAGTAAATGTTTTTTAAAAAGTGTTGACTGAGTACCTGACCCTCTATCAAGTGCTGTTTTCAGTCACCATCTTTGACTCTGAGGAGGTGAAGAATCGTCCAATTCAAATTCTGTCCTCATGGTCATGTATTTATGTAACGATAAGGCTGGGATTCAATCCCAATACTGCCTTCTTCTCCTTCTTCTTCTTTTCCTTTTCCTTCTCCTTCGTCTTCCTTTTTTGACAGAGTCTCGCTCTGTAGCCTAAGCTGGAGTGCAGTGGCATAATCTTGCACCCCATGGACTCAAGGGATTCTCCTGCCTCAGCCTCCTGAGTAGATGAGACTACCAGGCACATGCCACCATATCCGGCCAATTTTTTGTATTTTTTGTAGAGATGGGGTTTCACCATGTTGCCCAGGCTGGTCTCAAACTTTTGAGCTTAGGCTATCTGCCTATCTCAGCCACCCGACGTAATGGAATTATAGGCATGGGCCCCCATCCCAGCCACAATCCCAGTGCCTTCTGACTGCAGAAGTTCACATTCTTCCTGCCGCACTTACTTTTTTTGGTTATTAACTTATCCTGAGTGAATAATAATTTATTCATTAATTGATGAATTCCACTGGCTTTTTATTGAATATCATGCTGTGGGCCCACTGTGTCTTAGCTAAGTAAGCTTATAAGTTATTTTGCCTTTCTGCGCCTCAATTTTCTTATCTGCAAACTGAAAGTAAGACTGCTATCTATATTTAGGATGATCTGATGTTTAAATGAGTTAGAACACGTAAAGTGCTTACCACAGTGCCTGGTACTTAATATATGCTCATGGAACACTGGTTGATACTAGTAGCAGTACTGTAGTCATTATTGGTTTAGTATGGTTCCTGGACTCCATTTTTATGATCAGCTTTCAGTGTTCCATTTGATTTCTGCTTTGGTGGAGATGATGGTTTATTTCTCTCCCCCCATCCCACCCCTTCTTTTCTGCCATGAGCCAGCAGAATTGCAAAGTGAGTGTTATGAGCAGACCAGCATATTCACTTCTGTAATGTAGGATGTATGATTAACTTTTTTAATTCTGGAAAATTCTGAAATATGAATGATAGCTCAGGGGTTTCAGGCAAAGCTCTGTGGACCTGTACTTGGTAAGAACACTTTCAGCAGCTGGTAGGACTCTTTTTTTTTTTTTGAGACGGAGTTTCGCTCTTGTTACCCAGGCTGGAATGCAATGGCGCGATCTTGGCTCACCGCAACCTCCGCCTCCCGGGTTCAGGCAATTCTCCTGCCTCAGCCTCCTGAGTAGCTGGGACTACAGGCATGCGCCACCATGCCCAGCTAATTTTTTGTATTTTTAGTAGAGATGGGGTTTCACCATGTTGACCAGGATGGTCTCGATCTCTTGACCTCGTGATCCACCCGCCTCGGCCTCCCAAAGTGCTGGGATTACAGGCGTGAGCCACGGTAGGACTCTTTGAATCAGGGCTCACGGTATTTTTTGGGTTACATCATTGAATTAAGTATAAAACAAAAACAATGTTTAAATGAGTAAGGAAGTTTACTGAGACATTGTATCTTGCTTTAAGCTCTTCATTTCATCCAACTAATATTTTTAATCCCTTCTGTGCCAGATACTGTATTAGGCAAACAGGTCCCAAGTTCCTGCCTTCTCCAAGCCTATAGTTTGGGGGAGTCTGTGGGTGGGACCAAAAGTCCTCTAAGCAGAAACATTCTATATATTCAAAATCTATCAAAATATTCTGGTGTCTGTGATTATCCCAATCTGGGAGAATTTTGGGGTGAGGGCTGAGAATTGAGACACTAAATTTTTGGTGAAAGTGCTATAAAGATGTGGAGTTTGGGGGAAAGTAAGTGTTTAATATGGGAAAGACTGTGAGTGCCTTGGTGGAAAGAAGAGGAAGGTGGGTTGGGGTTAACTGTGAAGTAGCATGGGGCATTTCAGTGATGTTTCAGGCTGTCAGGGCCAGTCAGTGAGTTACTCTTTGCCCATGAGTGATGTTCTGAGCCTCAAAATAACTAGGATAGGATACTGCAATCCCGTCATTAGTGTGGTTCCCTCCCTCCTGTCTTCTCTTCCTCTCATTTTGATATGATTGACTTGGACTTTTTAATTAAACTTTTTTTTTCTTTTTACCATGTGTACTAGCCTTATACATGTGATGCAGGGTTCCCTCTTTCCCGCCCTCTCTCGTCCCCTCCCCCTCTTTCTCTTCCTGTGAACATGGAACTCTGCTAATGATTCAAGCCGTGATCATGATTCTTCTGATCTTGTTTTATATATAACAGAAAAAATCAAATTGAGACCTTTTGGAAATAAACACATTAGTACATAGCCCAGCACCAAGCATATAGTGAGTGCTTTTAAAATGTCAGTGGAATGAAACCACCTGGATGAAAGCTCAAAGCTGTTTTCATAGATTCTTATTGGCTGCTTAACGTAATTTTACCATAGATTCTTACAAACCCACTCTGTTGCCCAAGTTGGAGTGGGCCCTTATCTGAAACTCTTGGGGCCAAATGCCTTTCATAGATCAGAATTTTCTAGATTTAAAAAAGTTTATATAGTGTGGATAGCATGTATTATGTAACTTCTTCAGTAGCAGCACCCGTATCCAAACATACCAATTTTTTTTTTTGTAATGAAAATTCACATTTAATAAATAAAGACAATACATAGCTGTAAGTCAGTTCAGGTCAGGTTTTGTCACAAATTGAGTTTTCACCAAGCTTGTATACTTTTGGGTTTCAGAACTTTGGGGTTTTGGAATTGTAGACCATAGTGGCTTTTTGGAACTCTTTTCTTGCTTATGTTGCTGTTAACTGTTGCCCAGTCTGCCTTAAAAAAATTGGATTCACCAGGTCTGACAGTGGCTCTCAGTCTCATTCATCTTATGTTTCCTATAGGAAATCTGCACGTCTTATAGGCTCTGCATCAAAGAGAAAGTCAGAAGGAAAATCGTCTTTGGTCTTCCCTCTGGTTTTCTGTTTTAGATCCTGATTAGCTTTGTCTCTCAATTGTAAAAATAGTCCTCTCGGCCACCAGATTCCTCAGTCACTACCCTGGTCCATCTCCTTCTTTATCAGTCTTCACTCCTCCTTTTAAGAGCGTGATGTCATTTATTGCTTTTAACAACCTGGGATTTGGCCTGATACAAATGGGTTCTTAAACTGAGAAGAGTGTATCTGTTTTTCCTCTGAACATTTAAAAAGATTTTAAACATGGAACAGATTGTAAAAAGCAATTTGCTTGTTTTAATACAGAGAGATAATCACTTCTAATGGCTTCATGTCTGTGAAGGGTCTTGATCCCATGAACTGTTCCTGTATCATCTGTTTCTTCCTTATTCCTCTTTCCTTGGTCTTGGTTTCTACTCTTGCTTTTCAATACTCTCAGGCAGTCTCTCTCTGTTTTTTTTTTTTTTTTTTTTTTTTCCAATAGAGACTCACTCTGTTGCCCAAGTTGGAGTGCAGTGGCATGATTTCCACTCACTGCAACCTCCACCTCCTGGGTTCAAGTGATTCTCCCACCTTAGCCTCCCAGGTAGCTGAGACTACAGGTGTGCACCACCATGCCTGGCTAATTTTTGTATTTTTAGTAGAGACAGGGTTTTGCCATGTTGGCCAGGCTGGTCTTGAACTCCTGACCTCAGGTGATCCCCTGGCCTCAGCCTCCCAAAGGGCTGGGATTACAGACATGAGCCACCACACCCATCTAGCCTGGTGGTCTCTTTCTTACCACCCCATCTCTACTTCTTTTGCCTGCTGCCTCTGCTACCTGCTTCCTTTTAATCAATTGTATCCACTTTTAGTTGTTTACAATCAGTTGCCAATCTCTGAGAACAGTTTCCTAACAAACACATTTCCTCACTCTTCCCGTTTTGGAGGCTTTTCTGTTTGGGATTCTTCCCACATATGCAGACACTTAAACTTCTGGTTTCATGGCTGTTTTAGAGGACTTAGGTTGCTGGGCAGCTGAGAGCTCGATGTCTGAGGTACTCCTGTTTTAAGGAACATTTATATGCATGTGCGTGGTTTTGATCTGAAACTAAGGCTGCTAACTATGAAATCTGATAGAGTGAAAAGATTCTTTTAAGATTCCAGGTGATTCTTAGTTCTTTTCATGGTCTGTATATGAGAAGTGTTTTTCTACATCTTTCTTTATGATAGCAAAAGATGTTTGTAACAGTATAGACATTTCATAGGAGACTTTAGTTTAAATTTATGAACCATAACTTTATCCTGGCAATTTTATTTTAGAACTATTATATGCTTAGAGTATTTCAGATAACTTGGTCTTTTGAATGTTCTGTACATATTGCCGCCTTTCCTATTTGCAGATGGGTTTGGAAAGGACTGTTCTCTGGGTGTAAAGAATCCAATATGTACCGCAGTTGTTTCCACACGGCACTGCCATTTCCTACCAGGGACTCTCCCTTTTAGACTTAGAGTTGGCACGGAAACATTATTGCTCACAAGAGCCACCCCATGCCCGAGTGTGATTGGACAGGTCTTTGTAAACAAACTTCCTCAGGCTTGCTGAAATTAGTGGAAAAATCTCGGCTCTCATGTTTATAGTTGATGTGGATTTTCCTTTCACCTGAACCATTACAGGTAAGACACTTAAGGAAAAAATATACTCATTTCTACTCAGTACATAAAAATATTATATGTTTGATGTATTCAGTGAAATTTCAATTAACTCACAACTCTTTGAGGCCGTGGATGGAAAGGTGGCATTATTACTCTCTACCCCAGTGCTTTGCACAATTCCTGGGCACAGAAAGAGACACACAATCCATAAAATTCATGTTGGGTGGATCAAAGAATGATTGATCATTGGCATCTCCTGATTCTATTTGGTGATCAGAGAAAGTGGCCAGACTTAAATTATTTTACATATGAACATTTCTTGCAAAATTTGGAGAGGATGTTTTGATGGCTTGAGATCCTTTCATTGTTTTGAGAACTTCCATTGCCCTTCCTGCCCCTTGCCTCTCTCCACTCTGAGCTGCATAGGGCCTGCCTGCATAACTACTCACTTCTGACTCCAAGAAAGGCCATATCATGTGTTTTAAGTACTCCATAAAGTTTGTCTTCAAAGTAAAGCTTCCTTTGCTAAGCTCACAAATGATGAATTTTTGTTTTCCTTCAGCCTGAGGGTCTAGAGAGTGGACACTTTGTATGTATCAGTCTTCATGGCTATTTCCTCCCGCCTACTCTACTGCCCTCTCCCTGTCTTAGGCAAGAAATAAGTTGGTTCCAAGCAGTGACCTCCGCTGGGCCAGACAGTTTTGAAAGCTTTGTGTGTTCATTTCCTTAAAGAAGTGGAAGGTAACATGTTTGAAAGCAGGGCAGCTGTGGCCTGTTCCAAAACATCAATGTTGATTGTTTGTTTTTCTGGATTTTAACAAAGAAGCTTTTGCCAGAAGACCTTTGCACTCTTGCTTATGCAAACCCCAAATTACAAAAATACATAACAAAAATAAAACAGAAGCCAGACTTAAGGTTATCTTACCAGAACAGGACTTCTTCTTTCTTTAGATTGTACAAACACATGAGTTTCCCAGTTAAGTTTCAATCAATCATTCCTGATGGATTCAGCTAAAGTTTTGCTTTAACTCATACCACATTGTCTAGTCCTTAGGGCTTAGTCTATTTCCTCACCTTGTTTACCTACAAAATGGTGCATCTATTTGGAAAAAAAAAAAAGAATAATTTACTGGTTCCTTTTTCCCTCTGTGTATTCGGCAATAAAAAAAATTCTCTGAAATGTATGCTGGGGAATGATAAGCAGTTTTCCTTGGGTGGTTTTAACAGGCCATCAGTTAGCTTGCTCTGAAATTGAGATCCTCAAAGATGATCTTTTAAAAGGGGAAGTGTCAACTTTCTAATCTTTTGGAGAGAGAGGGATGCAGCATTAGCTAGAGATGGTGTAGGGTGGTGGTAAAGAACATGAACTCTGAGGCCAGTTGGTTTGGTTTCGAATCCTCTGCCTCTTACTAGCTGTGGATCTTGGCTTTATCACTTAACCTCACTGTCCCTCATCTGTATAATGGTAATAATAGTAGTATCTCCTCCATGCTATCATGATTAAATCAGTTAATATTTCCAAAGCACTACACAATAAGTGCTATGTGAGTTTTAAAAAATACATGAAAAGGAAATAGTGATGGGGTAATGTCAGAAGAGATTAGTGTCAAGCCCTTGAAGGGAGGGGACCAATTTCAAATGAGAAGAGCTGCTAGGTAGTGGCAGAGAAAGCAAGTAAATTGGAGATTAAATGATAGACTATGAATTTGGCCATTTGGAGTTCTTAAGTATTTTCTAACTATTTAGATGTGTGACTTTAAGCAAGCCAACTTACCTCCCTATCAGCAAAAGGTGACACTTGGCTGGCTCGATATTGTTTTATGTGTCCCAGCTCCAGAAATACACAGACTGGCTTCCATTTTTAGTGCAGTGCTGTGAGCAGAAGCTAGACTGAAATTTCAGGTAGGATTGAGGAAAGATGAAAGAGCTGACACTTGGTATCTAAGTCACTTCCTGTCAGTGAGTGAGAAGAGAGAGCATCACTAACGGCAAAGCCAGGGCTGAGAGGCACAGGGTTGAGTTGCTGCATGAAGACAGTCGCTCACTGCTGCCTGAGGATGTTTGTGGTTTCTTCCATATGTTCTTCCTTTCTCTTCTCGAGTGTTTGATTCCCCTTCTCCCTTTTTTTCTATTTCTCTTTCGCAGTTGCCTGTGAAAGGGCCTCCTTGTTTGAAATCTCTTCTTGGGAAGGAAGAAAGTAGCATGCAGCAACATAAATAGCAGGTGCAAATCCTCCAGATGAGTTCCAGCCCAGGGAGAGTGGTGCTTGAGTGGTGTGCTGAATTCCTCCTCCCAACTTGATAGCATATTTTTGATATTACAGTCCATCTGTGCACCATTTTTTAATGTGTATGTTTTGTTTTTGGTTTGCTGTATTCTCATTTTTTTTTCCCTTGGGCTCTTTAAGTAGTCTTATTCTACAAAGCACTTTTTTTTTCTTTTTCTAATTTGTGCTTCTAGTGCTCTGACCCATGGGTTATTTGAACATAAATTCACTTGCGTTTAGCCACTGAGTGAAGGGTACTCATTTCTGAGGAACGTACTTATTATTCTGGCATAAGATATGCGAACAGACTGTTCTCGACAGATTTTAGTATCTTTGAGAGGTGCTGGTGACAACAATGGCATTTGGCAGCATGATGCTCTGTTCAAACAGATACTCAACTTGGTTAATATTAGTGTTTGTAGTAGGCTGTGGTAAGCACAGTGTTCTCAGATTTGAACCTATAAAGAATTATGGAAAAAGCATGGTGAGGTCCACAGAAGTGGTCATTGCACTTATATTTTTCAAGTTTTCTTTGATTTTTCTCCATTAAATTTGCATTCAGTATTTTTATCAGACAGGATGTGCTAGATTATGCTACAGTGACAAATGATACCCAAGTTTCAGTTGCTTAAAGCAACAAGGTTTTCTTTATTGGCCATGCTTCATATCCATGGAGGGCTGGCGTTCATGTAGATCTTCCCTTTGGATGCACGTTGATAGATTTCCGTCTGTCCCCAGTGACCAAGGTGAAGGAAAGGAAACATGGTGAGTCATGCATGCTGTCTTGTGGGATTTGGCTTGGAACTAATACTACTTCTGCTCACATTTGTTGGCCAGTCAGTGAAATCCAAGTCAAATGGACATGCCTAACTTTACATGGACAGGGAAACACAATCCTATAATGTTCTCGGAGGAAGGAGAATTGGAAATATTTGAATAGCACTAAACGCCTAGTACAGTATAGACCTTATGTAAGCCAAATGCCATAACGGATTCTAGGGGCACAAAGATGAATGGAGTGTATTCTAGTTCTAGAGAAATTATTTTTTTTTGGCGGGGGGGAATAGCTTTATTGCAGTGGCCTGATCTCCGCTCACTGCAACCTCTGCTTCCCAGGTTCAAGCGATTCTCCTGCCCCAGCCTCCCGAGTAGCTGGAACTACAGGTGCGTGCCACCATACCCGGCTATTTTTTTTGTATTTTTAGCAGAGATAGGTTTTCACCATGTTAGCCAGGATGGTGTCAATTTCCTGACCTTGTGATCCACCCGCCTCGACCTCCTAAAGTGCTAGGATTACAGGCGTGAGCCACCGTGTCTGGCCTCATCTCAGTATTTTAAAAGATTAGTAAGTTTCCTTTATCATTTCTTTTCTCCAGGTTTTGTAAATATCTTCCACAAGTTACAAATAGCTACTAAATAATCTTCAGGACTTAAATCTGATGAAAAAAATTGGCTTTACCTAATTTTACATAATGTTTAGGTCTTCTCTTGAATCTATGTGTGAAAGACATCATTTTTGTGTTTTTGCCATGCTTTAGCAGTCTAAAAATTGAATGTGCCTAAGGAGAATAACTTTTTTATTACATGCTGGCTTAAATCTCAGACAGAATTCCACTGAAAGCCAATTGGTTTTCTGTTTTTTTTTTTTTCTATGTGTCTTTCAGTGCTGAAATTGGAAATAAACCAGTATTATGGCTTCATGACAGAAAGTGTAGAAATTCTGCACAATACACAAGCAAGTTTGTCATTTAAAATATCAGACATCTGTCTGAAGTTGGTGCTGACCTTCTAAACTGCAACTGAATGTCCAGATTGTTATTTCTCCATTCTCCTCAGATGCATTTCCAGTGTTGGGCTCACAGCCCCATGCTTCTTGTCTGCTTCCTAGTGGGTTATGGGTTGTTTCCTAGAGTCTAGACATGAAATGAAAAATGATTATGTAATCTATTTCCCATTCTCTGCAAAATTCAGAGGGAGGGTCAAAGCTTTGAGACATACTGCCTCTCTGCGCTTGGTATGAAGAGCAGACTTTGGGGATCTATAGACATGGGTTGGAATCTTGGCCAGCCCCTTCCTACCTGTAGAACTTTGGGCAGGTTGATTAATCTCTTTAATTCTCAGCTTCCTTCCCAGTAATGTGAAGTGCATAAGAACTATTTCAATGGCTTGTTGTGAGGGTTGAGTATATAGCTTATATAAAATGCCAACAATGTCTGACATGTAATAAGCACCCAATAAATATTCCCTATTGGCACAGTGCGTACTGTTTTTTAAAGAACTTCATTATATTTTATCTCATGGGAATACATCAAGGAGGTAAAAGGCATCTAGCTGAATTAGTTTTCCATTAACTTGCCAAAAAAATAAATACAGACTGCATTCTCTTGGAGTCACAGTTGACTTCGAGAAGATCTTATTCAGTTGTGACATGTGTATGTTTTCTTGTCTACTCACATTTTTCCTTACGCATCATCTTGTTAGATTACGTGGAGACTGAATCCTCTAACTACATTTTTTAAGTTATAAATCTTTTCTTGTGCTATTATGAGTTTTGGGTGATTACTTCCACCAGCAATGAATGATTAAGGTCTGAGGGGATTAGTGTCAGTACTATGGGAGAAGAAAACAAAAACTTTAATAATTTTAATAATAATCACTAACACGAATTGAATACTGAATCTGCACCTAGTTCCTAAATGAAGTTTTCTTTTTTCCATGAAATCATAGTTAATCTTCTCTCCACCTTGTAATGTAGCTATGACTATTACTTGCATATTGCAGGTGAAGAAATTTAGGCTAGGATGTTAAGTAATTGTCCAAGGCAATATACTTAGTACGATTAGCACTGGAATTTGAATCCAAGATCGTTTGATTTCAAAATAGCTGTTTTTCCCCATTCAGCTCTATAATACAGATAAATTTGAGTTTAAAATAGGGAGGCTATATTCCTGGCTGATACATGTTGTATGAACACTGTCTGAGTGGATTAATTATGGCAGCTAAAAATAACAGGGTGTATTGTTGCCTTTTTGTATAGTCTAAACTTCTTGTCTAGATGACTTTAAAATATGTGTTGCTGCTCCTGATTCCTAACAGGGAGCTTTAGAGACCTGGAAGCCTGTCCTTTGTGTAACTCTATGATTCTGTGGACAGGTGGCCCTCATCTGCATCTCTAGCAGGAGGGTTAGTAATGAGAAGTAAGGGTAAAGATAGAAGCTAGAAAAACAAATAGGCTGTACCTTCTCGTCTGAATTATTTTCTCATTTTTCTAATCGCTGACAAATTTCTCAATAAACTGGTCTAGCAACTAAATCCATGGGTCCTCTGTCCTTGTTGGGAATAGCGTCATTTGGGCACAACTTTGCCATCAGTGTCCCATTTAAAAACATTTCCTAAGGTAAACATTAAGGCCTGAATGACTGCTATAGATTGAGATTTTCATTTGAATTTTGAGGCTTACTTGGATGGATACCATTTTTCAATTACAACGATCCTTCCTGTCTTAAAACCTGATTGTTAAAATACAGGACATATGGGAGATCTTAAAAAGATCAAGTTCCAAGTATAATTCTTTTTCAAGTAGGCAGTGGAGTCTGGTGCATAATGTTTCCAATCTAGTTTCATGGTTCTTTTGATCAACCCAAAATAAAATTGAACAAGACAGCATCTCTCAAAGGGTTAATACCCTGGAATTTCACACTTAACAATTGGCATTATGTTCTTTGCATTCTTGAGGAATTTTCTCACTGATGTCAAAAGACTTTGGTTTGTTATGCAAGACAGTGGTCCAGTGACTTTGCATATCACATTCTCTTAACATGAGGGAAATCCCTGCATGCTAATTGGAGGAGGAAAGAAGCAGTGCAAGTGGTTCTTTGGCTCCAGATGAATTAAATGAGGGAGTGCATTTAGAGAAAAAACAAAGCACAACAAAACCCTTGCAAATGAGCGGGCATCCTGTTGAAATGGCTGCTTACTCTGGTCATTTTGTGTATGCCTTACTGCTGTGTCACTGTGATCACATTTTTTGGGGGGAAACACTTGAATGTATATATAGTTTGTTTTTTTATTTTTCTGATTGCTTTAATTACCTATTGCTGTATAAGAAACCATTCCAAACTTAGTGGCTTAAAAATAACAACAATTTATTGTTTATTAAGATTCCGGGAGTTGACTATTCCAATTCTATTCCATGGAGCATTGGCTGGTCCCTATGTTCAGTTGGTGCTTGCGCTGGGCTGGAAAGTTCAAGACATTTTTTCTCGTGTCTGGGCCTTCAGTGCTTCTCCACGTGGCCTCTCTACCTGGCAAGTTTGGGTGCCCTCATAGCATGGTGGTCTCAGGGTAGTTGGACTTTCTCAGGTTGCTGGCCTTCAAGAAAAAGAAAGCAGAAGCTGTCAATCTTCTTAAGGCCAAGCTTGAAAGTGGCAGCTTGTTAATTCCACTACATCCTGTTGGTTAAAGGAAGCTCTAGAGTCAGTTCAGATTCCAGGGAAGTGGGGGAAATAGACCCTACTTCTGGAAGGATGGAGTGCCATGTCCCTACAGGAGGAAAAGAATTGATGGCCCAAATTGTACAAGTAGAGGGAGCACTGAGGGCAGAGGGGCTCATCCTGGCTTGTAGGAACACTAAGGGCAGAGAAAGGTTTTGTCCAACTCTCTGTTTAGGGTTCTGGGCAGGCACTGCTATGTGAGTAACTTCATGCCAACTTGGAAGGGGTGCACAGTGACATAAGAGGACAAATTGGTGAGGTCAGGTGGAGGAGGCCCCAGGGGCACTCACCAAGCCTGTCTCAGCTTTTAGGTGGTGGCAGAAGGAGCCAGATGTTCTGGAATTCTTTCAAGGGAGGGTTCAGAAGGCAGCTGAGCTAAGAGGCAGTGGGCTTAGGCTAGGAACTGGGTAGAAAATAAGACCCAGAGCTGGCTGTGGCACCACTGGAGGCCAGCCAGTGGCACTCTAAGCCCTGACCACCAGCTGTGGACATCAGTTGCAGATGTCCGTGGAATATCCAGGGTTGTAGAGCTAATTGGTCTCACTCCCATGGTCACCAGGCCAGGCAGCAACCCAGACTAGCTGCTTTGCAGCCGAGGGCAGCTAGGCTGCAGAGGACAACATGTGATTTGCATTCTCCATCTCTCATGTCACCATAATAATGGAGACAGTCTTCTCTCTCCCCATACACCTGGTTACTGTTGTTTTTTTTTCCTCCAAGCCAGAGTCTCGCTCTGTCGCCCAGGCTGGAGTGCAGTGATGTGATCTCGGCTCACTGCAACCTCCACCTCCCGGGTTCAAGCGATTCTCCTGCCTCAGCCTCCTGAGTAGCTGGGACTACAGGTACCCATCACCACGTCTGGCTAAGTTTTGTATTTTTAGTAGAGCTGGGGTTTCACCATGTTGGCCAGGCTGGTCTCAGACTCCTGACCTCAGATGATCTGCCAGCCCCGGCTTCCCAAAGTGCTGGGATTACGGGCATGAGCCACCACGCCCTGGTTACTATCTTGATGAACAGAAATCTGAGTGACTGAGCATGATGTCTAAAAGGACTGAACCTAAAGGAACCGTTTAATTTATTGCCTAGGAGTAAATATTTGCCAGATTTTTCTACAATTGGGTCTCTTTTTTAGTAGTCTGAATAAAGTCTTCCTAGGGATGTTCACATCCTAATCCTTAGAGCCTCTGGCTATGTTATCTTATATGGAAAAAGAGACTTTGCAGATGTGGTTAAATCGAGGATCTTGAGATGGGGAGATTATTCTACATCATCTCAGTGCACTCTGTGTTATCACAGAAGTCCTTATAAGGGGGAAACTGGACATCAGAAACAGAAAAAGGAGAGTTGATGATGGAACCAGGTATTGGAGTGACGCACTTCGATGATGGAAGAAGGGCCCAGGAGCAAAGAAAAACTGGCGGCCTCTAGAAGCTGGAAAGCAGCCTTGCAAACACCAGGACATTAAATTTCCTAGCCTCAGAACTGTAAGAGTCAATTTGTGTAGTTTTAAGCTACTAAACTTAATGTAGTAACTTGTTAGAGCAGCAACAGGAAACTAATACACCATTCTCTCCCCAAACCAGTCACTTAGAAACATTGAAGCTACAATTTCTTTGCTCATTTGAGTGCAGAACAAGCTAATAGAGTTCTGCTAGTTCTATTTTTTTTCTCCCATTCATTTTCCTAGTAAGATATTATTTCTGACTATTTTATGAACAAGAGTATTGAGAGGTAGGGAGTGAAGTTCAGTAACTTTGCCCAGGTTGAATAGTTAATGATTGGGCAGGATTCATCTGAGCTACAGAGACACTGTCTGGGAACATCATGCAAGATGTTTTATATAAGAACATCTTATATATCAAGGCTGGGCACAGTGGCTCATACCTGTAATCCCAGCACTCTGGAAAGCCAAGGCAGATGGATCACAAGGTTTAGGAGTTTGAGACCAGCCTGACCAACATGGTGAAACCCCATCTCTACTAAAAATACAAAATTAGCTGGGTGTGGTGGTGCATGCCTGTAATCCTAGCTACTTGGGAGACTGAGGCAAAAGAATCACTTGAACTCAGGAGGTGGAGGTTGCAGCGAGCTGAGATGGCACCAGCGCACTACAGCCTGGGTGACAGAGTGATACTGTCTCAAAAAAAAAAAAAATTCATCAAGTAGAAGTTTATATACAGAGTAAGTTTTAGTATCTCAGAAATCTTATTTCTGAAGTCCTATATTGTAGCAACTTATTGACATGATGATTCCTATAGTAGAAATAATTTGAAAACAATTGCTACTACATGACTCAAATTATCTACTCCTTATTTTGAAGACTTTACTCAATTTCTCCAGAAATAACCATTGTACCATATTTGTTCTACTTTCAATGATATAGGCACTTTTCAACTCATTTATTGCTTTTGTAAAGTTTAGTTCTAATAAAGCTCATAGAGCCACAAGAAAATCTCTTTAAACCTTGTTTGTCTATTAAAAAAGTACATTCTGGGTTGTAAGTTAGGAGGCCAGGAATTCTTGTTTCCTCTTTGGAGGTGATGGTTGTGGTGGTTTGAGCTATCTCCTTACATAGATCTAGGTACCTAGACTCCACATCTCTTCACGTTTTGCATTTCTCCATCTGTGTAGAGATGGTACGACATTTGTCTGAACATGAGTATACCTCCAGTTTGCCTCTCCTTGAGCTTTTCTGACATAGAGAAGCAAGCAGTTGCCCCCACTGGAGGACTGGGGTTGCAGACTTACTTAGAGGCTGATCATGGGTCTGGGATATTAAAAAATAATGTCCATATGTTGGGGACAGCTTGTATTAAGAATAATCTTCGTGAGCCAGTTAATGCTGTGAGAGATTTTTTCCTAACATTGTCATTGTGCTATTTGCAGCACAAGTTCCAACACAACAGCTTTTCCATTTATCATAGGGATTGTCGAGGCAGCATGTAAAGTAATTAAAATAATGGCACCAGGACAATCTGTGTGGGAGATGCTGTCAGGACTGGAAATGGAATGCAGAAATTTCCAAATTTCTGTGCATATGCTTTGGTCCTTCCAAAGGAACCTTCATATGTATTTCAGTCCTTGCCCAGGCTGGGAAACTAGGATTTTGTCAGCGTCTGGGTATATACTGGAAGTGTGGAGCTGGTTGAAAAAAAAAATCATGAAGGAGATATAAAGCAGACAATTAGGGTAAAAATACATGTTTTTTGTCTGGTGTTCTGCATTTCCTATGTGAAAGGTGAATCCTTGAATCTGAAAATGAAAGCATCTCCAGTGTCTCCTAGGGAATATGTCAAATACTGTCACGGACCTCGGATCCCTTTCATTGCACTCTTTGTTATTTCTAAATGTGAGCTTGACACACAAATCTTCTTTTAAGAAGGCTTTCCAGAAGGCCTGCTGTAGCTATGTGCATGCTTTAAAATAAAAGTAAATCCCTTTCTCACTTAAACAAAACAAAGCACCAATCTATTTGTTTCCATGAAAAATATCTTTGCATGTCTAGACAGTAGTGCTGATCAGCTGCCTTTTGTAAGGAAGGGATACAGAAAAACTATTATTCTCCCCAGAAACCTTGTAAGGTCCTATGTGACCCAAGTGACCTCTCACTCAACTAGTGAAACAGGAGCCAGAAGTGTGCAAGGAGCCAGAGCTGGAGCTTGATGCTGATGTTATAAATCAGCCTTGGCATTACTGGGCTTTCCTGTTTTTAGCCAGCAGTCCTTGGGGGCTGTTGCTGATTGAAGGTGAAAAAAATTTCAGAACCATTGTGAGTGGTGACACTGACATATCATTAGGCTTCCACCCAGATGGCATTTGTAACAAATAGAAAGGAAAATGTAATGGAATTAACTTAAAGAGAAAAGAATTAAAGCACAATTTTACAGGCAAACGTAGCATGGGAAAGATTGAAAGGGAACTTTGATTTGCTCTCTGCTTTTGCTAGATACTGTGCTTGGTGTGTTGTAGGTGGACTTCACAATAATGAGAAAAGGTTTTTGTTTTTCATTTACAGAGTGGCTAGGAGTGCCCTATACCTGGTAGTTGAAGTTGTCTGTGTTTACCTCTCTTTTTCTTGTGAATTCAGTTTTTTCTCTCTTCTCCTAGGCATCTTCTTCTCTGTTTGACTATAAATCATTAAAGCAGTTCCTGAAAACTGTTCTTAGGTCTTTAGCTGTTGTTGGATGCAGTTGAGAATTTTTTGCTTTCACAATGGCCCAAAGTAAATTGTCACATGTGCTTAAGTCTGGACCCTGCAGTAACCACTAGATTATCATATCTGTATCTAGTCCATGGTGTACTGAATTTGTTACCAAAATATCTTCCACCTGGAATATGAGAAAGTGCTGAGAGCGTTCATTATTTTATTGCAGGATAGCTGTTTTCCCCAAATAGCTGCCATTTTTTTTTCACACAGCTGTGGAACAAACCACAACCAAAGTGTGTTCAAGTGTGTGATTGACCCTTGTGTTGAACAAATATTAAAATTGCCCATTTTATGGCATGAAGAAGAAGCTGCTCATTGAGCAGAGATGTACCCTCCTTCATCCATATCTGCACAGATGAGACAATGGAAGTCCAGAGAAGTAAAGTAACTTGTTCAGGTCACATCATCAGGCAAGTAGTGGAGCAAAGACTCATACTTGGTTCTGTCTGATTACAGTGCTTGTGCCTTTTAATTTTTCTTTTCTTTTCTTTTTTTTGAGACAGAGTCTTGCTCTGTCACCCAGACTGGAGTTCAGTGGCCTGATCTCGGCTCACTGCAATCTCCATTTCCTGAATTCAAGCAATTCTTATGCCTCAGCCTCCCAAGTAGTTGGGATTACAGGCATACACCATCACACCTGGTTAATTTTTGTATTTTTAGTAGACACAGGGTTTCACCATGTTGGCTAGGCTGTTCTTGAACTCCTGGCCTCAAGCAGTCCACCTGCCTTGGCCTCCCAAAGTACTGGGATTATAGGCATGAGCCACCACACCTGGCTGGCTTGTTCCTTTTTATTACAGAGCCTTTCAAACTTTTACAGTGAAGGACTAATTTTTTTGTTTTGCTTTTGTTTTTAAAATTTCCAATCCACTGTAATACAGGGCTGACTGCACAGAATCAGCATGCAGCTTGCATCACATGCACCTCACCCAGGCCAGTTGGCCAACACCTAAACAGATTTACGTCTTGCTCAGCAAGATGAGTCCTGCTATCACATGGCTTGGTTGTGGTGGTGATGGCCAAACTGCTGTCAAAGTTTCTAAGTGTAGATTCTCAATCCTCTAATGTACAATGTCATGGACCAATAAGATCAGTTCACAGGTCACGTTTGAAATAATACTGCTTTGGTTTAAGGGTGAGGGGAGCATCTGTCAGAGAAAAGCCAGAATCCTTTGACTAAAGAGAAACATTGAGAGCACAGTTGGGAGGCTAGGAATAGAATATGTGGAAGATGTACACTTCAGCCTGCAGATGGTATGGTTTTCTTAGTCTCTTCAGGACAAACCTGAATTCCAGCAAGTCATGCTCACATTCAGTACATGCAGATTTTTGTTCTCAAGTCAGATGGGAGCATAATTGCAGTGTCCACTATAGGAAAAACACCAAGTGATTTCTAATACCTACAACAAACAAAATTAACATCATGAAAAGGGGTTCAAAAAGGGGAGGCAGGCCAGGCGTGGTGGCTTATGCCTGTAATCTCTCTTTGGAAGGCCAATGTGCATGGATCGCCTGAGCCCAGGAGTTCGAGACCAGCCTGGGCAACATGGTGCAACCACCATCTCTACAAAAAACACAAGAATTAGCTGGGTATGGTAGTGTGTGCCTGTCATCCTACTCAGGAGGCTGAAGTTGGAGGATTATGTGAGCCCAGGAGGTCAAGGTTGCAGTGAGTTGTGATTGTGCCATTGCATTGCAGCCTGGATGACAGGGCAAGACCCTGTCTCATTAAAAAAAAAAAAATTAAAATTTCTTTTTTAAAAAGGGGAGGAGGGGCTGGGTGCAGAGGCTCATGCTTGTAAGCCCAGCACTTTGGGGGGCCAAGGCAAGCAGATCAGCTAAGGTCAGGAGTTTGAGACCAGCCTGAGCAGCATGGGGAAACCCCGTCTCTACAAATAATACAAAATATTAGCCAGGCATGGTGGCGCATGCCTGTAATCCCAGCTACTTGGGAAGCTGAGGCAGGAGAATGGCTTGAATCTGGGAGGCGGAGGTTGTGGTGAGCCAAGATCATGCCATTGCACTAAAAAAAAGGCAAGGAGGAGGGTAACAAAGCATTCATCCTCGTATGAGATGAGTTTTTTTTTTTTTTTTTTTTTTTTTTTGAGATGGAATCTTGCTCTGTTGCCCAAGCTAGAGTGCAGTGGCACGATCTTGGCTCACTGCAAACTCCACCTCCCGGGTTCAAGCGATTCTCCTGCCTCAGCCTCCTGAGTAGCTAGAATTACAGGCACCTGCCGCCACCCCCAGCTAATTTTTATACTTTTAGTAGAGACGGGGTTTCACCATCTTGGTCAGCCTGGTCTCAAACTCCTGACCTCATGATTCACCCACTTTGGCTTCCCAAGGTGCTGGGATTACAGCTCTGAGCCACCGTCCTGGCCAAAAGGCTTTATTAATTCACTTGGTGATTTGTTCAGCTTCCTTAGTGAGCATCTCCTGTATACTTTGCTTGGTGCTTCAGATGAAATATGATGCTTTAAGGTAGTGTTCCAATGCTTTGTAATTTACAGCTGCTGGAGGAAAGGAAGAAGTAACAAGAAGACATTTTAAAAATTATTAAATAAACTTGAGTATTTGTTTTGTTAGTTTGACCTCTATAATTAATACGTTTGAAGAAAATATTGTTTAATGCTTAGTTTTTTTTAGGTGATTAAATAATAATTTGTAATTATTTTATTTTTTAAGGGCTTTAATCAGGAAACTAGCATCTAATTAAAACCATGTTTTTGTGGAGAAATCACATCCTACAAAAATATTTTTGATTTCAAAACTTTTCTCAAGAATAAATCCTGTCAGAAGTGTGAAAAGTGCCCATGCTTAGCAGAGCAATTTGTATGTAAATCAGTATTGGTAAATGTCCCCAGATGATACCATTGGGTTTCTTTGACTTGAGATACAATAGTCTTATGGAATTTTATGTTTTAAAAAATACAGAAAAAAATACCATGGTTATTTATTTATTTGTTTGAGACAGAGTCTCTCACTCTGGCGCCCAGGCTAGAGTGCAGTGGCACAATCTTGGCTTACTGTAACCTCCACCTCCTGGAATCAAGTGATTCTCCTGCCTCATCCTTCCAAGTAGCCAGGACTACAGGCGGTGGGGCCATCATGCTTGGCTAATTTTTGTATTTTTAGTAGAGACAGGGTTTTGCCTTGTTGGCCAGGCTGGTCTCAAACTCCTGACCTCAGGTGATCCACCTGCGTCTGCCTTCCACAAGTGCTGGGATTACAGGTATGAGCCACTGCACCCGGCCCATGGTCTATTATTGATAATACAGCAGACCTAATTCTATCATGACTAAATATAACAGAAATTAATGATGTTCTCAAAAGCCTTTAAAATGAAGCTGAATATGAATATGTGGCAGTATACGAAGTTTGGTCTTAAGTCTTTGATTCTGATTGTTCACAGATTGTTTTCCTTTGTGTTTGATTTTACTTTCATTTCATGATGTGGAGATCTCTTTCCCTTGATATTGCCTGTGTAGATATAAATGACTTGAAACCCTCTTCCCAGCACTTTGCTGTGCAAAATCAAAGATGCCATGTATTGCTGGGATTTTTAAATCAGCTGCTGTCTCGAGTAGAAGTTAATTTACTAGGAGAAGATGTGGTAATCTTAGTTTTATAGTAACCAGTGAAAAATGAAATTTGCTTTTTCAATGAAAAATGAACAGCTTCTGTATAACTTAAATCTATTAGCAATGCTTTAAGCAAATATCTAATTAGTATATTTTAAAAATACTGGTATTTATTCTAGTTTCCTTGGCTCAATCCTCTTTCTTATCGTCTTGTTTTTGAGTTTCTATAAAGAAAGATTTTAAAACTTAGGACATTCTCTCTCTCGAATCAGTCATTTTTTTTTCACTTTGGTAAAGACATCATTGTGCCTTGGTTTTAATATGAGGAAAAATGAAGGTGGGAGTGGAATTTGCATTAAATATTTGGAATTTTTCTTCTTCCCCACCCTCAGCATCTAAAATATGCATGGGATTTGGAAAACAAATTAGAAACAGGATCTTTCACGGAATTTTAAAAATGCATTTCTAAATGATGGGGAGTTCTGATTTCTGAATAGTGCCATTTCATTTAGGAGCTTAGGTTGCAAAAGTAGTATCTAATACTCTTTTTCTTTTTCTTGGTTTTTATTTTGACTTCTTAAAGATTGAAAGCCTTTTTAGTAAATTAATGTTAAATATCCACTTTGCTAATATAAAGTAATTTGCTAGTATAAACTAATAATGGTATAAGCAATATTAATTTTTTTAGTTTTTGTTGTTGTTGTTGTTTGTTTTTGATGTGGGATATCTGCCAAGGATATAGAGAGTAATTAGACTCAGAAATGGTTTTGCTTCTTTGTCTCTCTCTGTCCCTAAACTCTTGGGTTAGTGGGAACATGGAGAGCATACATGAAACGAGCTGTGATTCTTTCTCTTTGACATTAATTTAAAAATAGCCTGTTTTTAAATGCTGTAGCTCATGCCTGTAATCCCAGCAATTTGGAAGGCTGAGGTGGGCAGATTGCTCGAGCTCAGGAGTTCAAGACTAGTCTGGGCAACATGGTAAAACAGCATCTCTACAAAAAACACAAAAATTAGCCAGGAGTCGTGGTATGCATCTGTAGTTTCAGCTACTCAGGAGGCTGAGGCAGGAGGATCAGTTGAGCCTGGGAGGTTGAGGCTGCAGTGAGCCATGATCATGTTACTCCTTTCTGGCCTGGGCAACAGAGCTGTCTCAAAAAATAAATAAATAAATAAATAAAATAAATAAGGACAGATGGACTAGAACAAACCATCAAAGAAGCATCTTATAAAAGACATGTGTTTGGCCACTTAACATCAGTCAGTGTCTACTCTTGCCCACTTTTGTGTACAAGCTTAGCATATTCCCCAACATGCACATGGCTCAAATATGTATCCATGGAGCAAATGGATGAAGGAAATTAATTGGGTGTGTAACCAACTGGTTAACCGATGAGTTGAGTTCATAATAGTTGAGAACTCATCTGTGTGGGTTACCTTTGTGTGTGGAAATCACCTGCATTTTTCAAACGGGTACTCTCTCCTCATTTTGGTTGACTGTGTTGACAAAGAAAAAGACTGTCACACTCAGAGTTCTAAATATAGCTTCACACAGATGCACACTTGTTATAATGATGCAGACGGAAATTAACTATGGATTGAATTTTAATCATCTAAACTGCACACATCTCCTACCCCTTCCTCCCTCTATTGTATCACATATAATTACATTATTATATATCAGTCATTTAACCAGGGTAAACAATAATTGCTGGAAAACTAAGATTTTTAATTTTAAGAAAAGAATTGCTAAGTAAATGAAAGGGAAACATACAGATGTATTGGGTGATTCTTTTTGTATAGCTGTTTGTTTAGCAATTCAGGAAGTGACTTAAACTTTGCCTGCCAATATTGGATGCTAGATTTTTATCAAAGGAAGGGTCCTATCATTTTTCATGTGTGTTTAGTTAGAGATTTATTTAAATGGAAACATGAGCTAGCAAGCAACAGTTTCACTTTTGGAGAATGATTTCCCTCATAAAAGCTTCATGTCTCATGCTTCAAGGTAAAGAGAAAAAAAGTCATATTGAATGTTTTTTTTTCCTTTCTGCTCTGGGAAGTGCATCAAATGTAACCAACACAGTGAATTCAGACCACCTGTGAGATTCCAAATTGCTTTTCCCAATCGTTGTTGAATTAAATAACAACATTTGATTATGGTACTTAAGGCAAATCAAGGAATATTCAGATGAATCAGCGGATAAACACATTTAATAGTAGTATGGACTTTGCTCTTATTGCAGATGGATTATTATCCAGTGAAACCATTCTCCTTTCATGTTGTAAAGCTTTCCAGATTTCAGGAAGCCAGGGCAGCTGTATTTTTTTAAACCTTCACATGTGATCCAAAAGTACCATTTCCTAGGAGAAATGAAGATCTGTTAATTTACAGTATTTGTAAGCAATGGCTAAACTCTTTTCTGTAAACATCGGAAATACACCTGGTGAAGGAAAGCTCTTCTGCCAGATAAAATGGAATGTTCTCAATTAAACAGGGAAGCAGCTTGGTTGAGAGAGACCTACGGAACAAGTGCTGCTGAGTATCTGATTCCAGCCTGTGAAGGATGTGAGGGAATTTGCCTGGCCTCAGGGCTAGAGAACTATTCATATAAACAGCTCACCAATTTCTGTCTATATTGCTCACTTTGTCTTGAAGAATATACCTACTTAAAACTCATAGACTCAAGGAAAGGCAAACTAGCTAGACTTAAAACTGAATCATAGAAGAGGCAACGTCTGTCAGAGAAAACTCTGTAATTATGGACGGTGCATATATTCCTGTCTCGATAGGTATTGTCAGTGGGACTGAAGAGAGCCGAAGCATGTGCCAGAGATGGCTCAGAGATTGAGGAGCTCTTTAGGCTTCTATGCGTCTGAATAGTTCCAAAAATGTAGAGACTCATTTGGTTTGAGTTTGTGTTCTGGCAGGTATTCTCTTGCACAAAATTCTATTTTTGGTACTCCTAAACAGCTTTTTGGTGACTTTTCAGTCATATTACGTGTGACTAAAATATATGTATGTATGTATGTATGTATGTGTGTGTGTGTGTGTGTGTGTGTGTGTAGTGTACAGGGCACAGCATAAGTTTATTAATGTTTCATTGAGAAGGGGTGAGACTGACATATAATTGCAGAATGTTGAGGAAAATCAATATTAATGCATGGGCTTGACCTTAAGGGTAGGTCAGTGGATCTTGAGCTATTTGGTGGGTGTCAGGCCATGCCTGTGGTGGCTCTTCATTGCCCAACACAATGGTGTCTTTGTCTGGGAATCTCTACCTCTCATTAGGGTGGTCAACATAACACAGTGCCTTTCCCTTTCCCAAATAGCTGTGGGAAGAAAAGAGCCAACACAAGCATAAACCCTTGCCAAGTACAACAACATGAGGGTCCATCAGCCCTAACGAGGGGCATCTTGAGAACCTTCAGTGCCCTCTGAGTTGGTCATCACAGCAGTGGGATAGTCAGTCTTGCTCAACATTGGGGATTTGAATAGCTCTTAGGATCATCTCTTCTCTAGTGGTTAAGGATATAGTCCCCATAAAAGAAATCTGCTTCTAGGCTATATTTTGCCAAAATCTGACCAACCACAGTCTGATGACCAGGTCACCAGACTGAGAGGTTTAAGAGCTGAGTTACTTATTGACAATGTCACCAACTTCTAGCTCAGCATCTTGCTCAATAACCACTGTGTGCTTTTGTAGGCACAGGAAGAGAGTATTCAACATTTTCCCATTCTTTGTGTTTTTGAGATGGAGTCTCACTGTGTTGCCCAGACTGGAGAGCAGTGGTGCAATCTCAGCTTACTATAAACTCTGCCTCCTGGG
The DNA here is from genome assembly GCF_009761245.1 of Sapajus apella. NCBI lineage: Eukaryota > Metazoa > Chordata > Mammalia > Primates > Cebidae > Sapajus > Sapajus apella. The sequence continues at coordinate 30,704,682 of NW_022436945.1, forward strand.
GTCAAGCAGTTTTCCTGCTTTACTCTCCTGAGTGACTGGGACTACAGGTGCCTGCCACCACGCCAGGCTGATTTTTGTATTTTTAGTAGAGACGGGGTTTTACCATGTTGGCCAAGATGGTCTTGATCTCCTGACCTTGTGGTCTGCCCGCCTCAGCCTCCCAAAGTGCTGGGATTATAGGCATCAGCCACCGCGCCCAGCTCTGTTTCTTTATTAAATTTGTAGGAAGCCTATTTATGTCTCAAGCCTCTGATTGACAGCAGTTGATTGATTGTTCGTGAAAGGTGGACTTTTACCATTCTTTGTTCCCAAGCTTTAGTTAGGCAGAAAGCCATTGCCGTCTTCTGAAATGAACCCCTGTAATGTAACCATAAACCAGGAAGGATCATAGGCACCTGTGGAATTGTTGTCCTCAAATTTTTTGGCAATTAAAATTGCAACTGAAGCACTGCTAATATTTTCAAGAAAAACAGTAAAAGTGGATTACTACAATTAGTTCCTCCAATTAGGTATTCAAGAAAAGCATAGAAGAATGTGAGGTTTCCTTATCTGTTTATCCAGTGACCTGTATCTTTCCACGATACTTTCAAATGGAATTTATTTAGCCTAAAAATGGGAATTAATTTTGCACTGATGGCCTGAGATTAGAGTTTCTGTGCATTCTGGAGATGAGGGTGGCTACTGACCTCTCTATCTTACTTTATTATCTGTTGGTCTTGGCAGTACCTTTCTCTTCCAGAATGCATTCCCGGAATGGTTAAGTGAAACAAATGCTGTTTGGAGGACTTTGGCTCTTTGTGGCTGAGATAAATATATATCAACTTAAAATGGGGTTTATTTTCCTCTGTGATGAGTTCCTAGAGAATTGTAATTGTGGAAAGAACTAAAAGCTCAAACATAACAAAATGAAGTTCCCCTAAAGGATTAAAGATTGAAGCCTCAGTACATTGAGTAATTGTGCTAAAATAGGTGCTTCTTGTCAAAGCTTTTAAGAGTTGCTGTCAGCCTGTTTTCAAAACTGAAGGTGAGGAGAATGATTCTCAACTGCAGGTTCAATTGGAACATTGTTGGGGGAAGAGTCTCTGTTCTGCTAGTGATTGGTTTTTGAAGCACAGATGGGGCCTGTGAGATTTGGGTGGCATGGTGAGGGAAGGGGAGTAAGGGGCGATGCAGCAGGGTATCGAGGATTTAGACTCACCTTCCTAGGCCTGTTGCAGTTCGGAAACCTCTGTGTCTGTTAGTGCCTGACACAAGTGTTTGTTAGAATAGATCAAAGTCTAGGTTTCTAACAATTAGGGAAGTGAAAGACAGTCTCAGAGATTCACAAATATATGTGGTTAATGGAACCATAACTTTTAGAAGTCAGTGTTCACAGGACAGATGGGACTAGCTGGAATGAAGTGAGCTTTGAATGCTGATTGCTTTATTTTTATATAGCTAATGAGTTAATGTGCCACACATCCTCTAACCTTTCTGGAATGGTGAACAAATGGGCCGATGTGCTGAGTAAGTGTTGGAAGACAACGACATGAACTCTTGAGCAATTAGAAGGAATTTAAAGAAATAAACTGTGTGTTTACGATTGAACTAGGAAAAGCCTGTATATAAATCCAATTGGTAACATTTTATATAAAGATAAATGATAAAATCCCTAATGTTTTTCATGATCTTTCAAAGTTTCTTTAAAAGTGGTAAGTGGCCTCAGAAATTTGAATTATCATGAAAGGAAAAGGAAGAATAACTTAAGGATGTGCATGTGTGTGATTCCGAGTTAAGATTGTGATACAGATCAGTATAATGGAGACATTGGAGACAAATTTGAAGGTTAAATTTATTCACTGGGCCAGGTGTGGTGGCTCATGCCTGTCTGTAACCCCCGTGCTTTGGGAGGCTGATGAGAATGGATCACTTGAGCCCAGGAGTTTGACACCAGCCTGGATAACATGGTGAAACTCTATCTCTACAAAAAACACAAAAAGTTAGCTGGGCATGGTGGTGGCATGTGCTTGTAGTCCTAGTTACTTGGGCGGTGGAGGTGGGAAAATCACCTGAGTGCAGGAGGTTGAGGCTGCAGTGAGCTGAGATGGCACCAACTGTACCACTCCAGCCTGAGTGACAGAGCAAGACCCTGACTCAAACAAACAGTGCCCCTAAAACCCCCAAACTCAACAACAAATAAATTTATTCATTGCATTTCAAGAGGAGTGAGTATTTTGAGGAAGGCTACAAGAACTGTTGGCAAGTTGGGTTAAATACTGATATCTACTTCTTTAAAAGGATCACCATTCTTGTCTGTATCTGGAAAGAAGACAAACCTTGGGCAGCAAAATGCTGTTTTTATTATTAATGCAGTGATGTCAATCCAAACTAGATGACTATGATTCATGGAATCTTCAAGGAAAACCAAATATTCTTTTTTAATAAAGTAATGGAGCTTGGAATTGCACATCTGCTCTTAAAAATCTGTTTTTCATAATACAGAACATATGTTAATCGTCACATCTTTTATTAAACTGAAGGAAAATTCTTGTTGAGTGGATTAATTCTGGATCCTGAAAATGTGGGACCATGGAGACGAGCATATCTAGACAAATGTCTGTCTTACCAGCTTACCTCTAGAACAGTGGTTTTCAAACTGCTGGATATGACCCTTAAAAGGGAAATGAAATCAAGCTAGTGGGTTGGGAGTAGCATTTTTTTTTTTTCTTTTGAGACAGGGTCTCCCTCTGTCACCCAGGCTGGAGTGCAGTGGCATGATCTCCACTAACTGCAACCTCTGCCTCTCCGGTCCAAGCAATTCTCCTGCCTCAGCCTCTTGAGTAGTTGGAATTACAGGTGCATGTCACCACGCCTGGCTAGTTTTTGTATTTTTAGTAGAGATGGGGTTTTGTCTTGTTGGTTTTAATAGAGATTGAGTTTTGCCAGGCTGGTCTTGAACTCCTGACCTCAGGTGATCTGTCTGCCTTGGCCTCCCAAAGTGCTGGAATTACAGGCATGAGCCACTGCATCCAGCCCGGGAGTAGCATTTTTAAAAAATGAAATGGAGTAGAAAATGCTGGAGTACATTGAATGTTGGAGCTTTTGGGAGCTTTTGCATTGTTACTCTCTGTTGTGTGTCTACACAGAGCTGTCTGCAGTGATGATGTAGGAGGTACCTTTCCTGTATTTCTTCTAGAGTTCTAGCTTTAGGCTTGCTTTATGTTGGTAGGACCAGCAAAATCCCACCCCTCATTGGAGAGGTCAGGCTGATTGGTTGAGGCTAGGGTCCTTGGCTGGCACTGACCCAGGAATCAGAAGCATTATGTCAGTGCGTCAGGAAGCACAGTTCATTAATTCTTTTTTTTTTAAAGACTTTTTTCATAACAGTTTTATTGATAAATAATTCATATACTATAGTTTATCAATTTAAAGTGTACAAATCATGCTTTCCAGTATATTCACAGAGTTGTGCAACCATCACCCCCATCAATTTTGGAATATTTTTATGACTTCAAAAGAAGACCCTGTACCTTTTAGCTATCATTTCCCAACCGTTCCTTTCTTGGGTTGAGGTTGCAGCCTCAGTGGAAGCCTCAGGAGAAGAGATGAACTTCCGCATCTATAGGCTGATACAGTGGTCTCCAAATTTTCTTTATTAACTCTTCAGTAAAAAAGTTTTTGAGCATGCACCCGCAACTTACATAGATAGAAACACATTTGTTAATTTCTATTTCAAGCTTTAAAACAAAGAAAATAAACCACTTGTAAATGATATATGCCACTGTACTGATATAGTATTACATTATCAAACACACACAGGGTTCAGCACTTAGTAAAAAAAGCTGGTATTTTCTCCACATGCCCCTGTGACTCAGCCTCTGTGGGCCCCCCTTCCATTTTGATGGCCTTGTTAGCGTATACAGTCCCAGTTTGGTCTGGGCTCACCTGACTTCTGGACCTCTCTCTCATTCTCTGGCACCCTTCCAACCCATTCCCCGCTCTCTGGCCTTGCAGAACTCCAGGCAGTGCCCCCAGATGTTGACTTTTCCCTCCCAATGCCATCACCCCATCTTGACTTTCCTTCTACCTGGAATGTTCTCCTTTTCCCTGTCTTTTTGGCAAACTTGGTCTAATTCACATAGCATATACCCAGGTTTACCTCCTCTGCTAGCCTTACTCTCTGAAGCCCAGGTAGATGGGCCTACCTTCTTTTTCCCGTAACAGCCATACCTGTTTATTATAACAATATATTTATTTGTTTGTATCCCATTTTGGGTCCCAGGGATTGGACTTATGCATTGCTTACATTTTCTCCCCCACCTTCTCTTTCTTTCTTATTATAGCAGTGTTAACAAGTATATTTTCCCTTATACATGAATCTTTGCACTTTCCCACGTGTCTTCCTAGGGAAAGATTCCTAGAATATCGATGCTACTTTCTGGTCATAGTTTAAAAAAATCCAGGAAAATGGGTTCAGATCAATTCCAAACATTAAAGCTTATTTCTTGGGCACTAATCATAGGAGCTTGCTAGAGCTGCTACAATAAACCACCACCAAGAGGGTTGCTGGAACAACAGGATTTGTCATCTCAGCAGTTCTGGAGGCTGGAAGCCCAAAAGCAGAGTGTTGGCAGGGTTGGTTCCTGAGGGCTGTTGGGGAAGCCTCTGTGCCAGGCCTCACTCCTTCGCCTTCTTCATGTTCACCTGACATTCTCCCTGTATGCCTACCTTTGTCCCCAGATTCCCCCTTTATGATGGCACCAGTCACACTGGATTAGATGCCCACCCTACTTCAGTATAACCTCATTGTAGCTTCACTAACTACATCTGTGATGACCCCATTTGCAGATAAGGTCACATTCAGAGGTACTAGGGGTTAGGACCTCAACATATGAATTTGCCAAGCAGCTCACAGTTCAGTCTATAACATTGATTGAAAAAAAGTTGAAGTTATATATGATAAGGGAAATTCGATACATCTATAATGTTGAATCTTGCTAATCAGGAACATGATATATTTCTCTTTTTATTTAAGATTTATTTATATTTATTTTATCAAGTCAAGTTTATAGATTTATTGGGTTTGGGGCCTTAGAAAATTAGAATATTTGTAAAATGGGATCAGACCAGAAATAATATGGGTAAACCACATTAGGGAAGTAAGAGAATGGAGTGGAGTGACTGACATGTAGTTGGTATTCCACAAGTGTCTGTGTAGTAAATTTGCTGCATGAGTAGAGGGAATCAAAGGTAAGGCAGAACATTTAATTTTGCAGTGTAAAAGTTGTAGGGGATGATGGCCGGGTGCAGTGGTTCATGCTGTAATCCCAGCACTTTGGGAGGCTGAGGTGGGCGGATCACTTGAGGTCTGGAGTTTGAGACCAGCCTGGCCAATGTGGTGAAATCCTGTCTCTACTGATAATACAAAAATTAGCTGTGCATGATGGAGGGGACCTGAAGTCCCAGCTACTCAGAGGGTTGAGGCAGGAGAATTGCTTGAACCCAGGAGGTGGAGGTTGCTGAGCTGAGATTGTGCCACTGCACCTAACCTGGGCCACAGAGTGAAATTTTCTTTCTCTCTCTCTCAAAAACAACCACCACAAAAAAGCTGTAGGGATGTTGCTGTACAGTTTGGTTACTTACATATTTGAATTTGTCTAAGATTGTCCTTTGTCAGGACAGATTGAGTTCTCAATTTGATAATTCACTTTGTGTGTGTGGCTCGTCATAGAGGAAGTATAGAAGCTGACATACTATTATGAGAAAAAGACGGCATAAAATAAACTCATTGCTACCAAGATCTTCTTTTCCTTCTTTTCTTTTTGAGATGGAGTCTTGCTCTGTCGCCCAGGCTGGAGTGCAGTGGTGTGATCTCGGCTCACTGCACCCCCTGCCCTCCAGGTTCAAGTGATTCTCTTGCCTCAGCCTCCTGAGTAGCTGGGACTACAGGCATGCACCACCACGCCTGACTATTTTTTTTGTATTTTTAGTAGAGACAGGGTTTCACTGCATTAGCAAGGCTGTTCTTGATCTCCTGACCTTGTGATCTGCCCGCCTCGGCCTCTCAAAGTGCTGGATTAGAGGCATGAGCCACCGTGCCTGGCCTCCTTTTCCTTCTTTAGAAATACAGATGATTGAAAATTTGCATTACATGGAAAAAATAAGAAATACCCTAAAAGGGTAATTATTTTAAAACACTTTTATTTTTATGGTCAAAGAAGACTCACAGATCCCCGTCCTGCTATGCTTTGTGGCATTTCCAACTCTTGAGAGTCTTTCCCTCCCCCTGGGGCCTCTCCTATCTCCCCTCTCCGCCATTTAGTGCTGGTTCAGGAATATTTGAGAATTGTCCTATTGTGCAAACACTCAACATTGCATCTTTCATCTCAAATCCTACAGCTGAAAGCAGAAATATTAAGTTTTAAAGAATGGGAAACCTTTGCAATTCACAGATCTGTAGTTCCCGGTTTCAAACGCTTGCCTTGATGTTTGTTACCTCATCATAGTCCTCAGTGAAAAACTCTACCTTCAGGGTAGCACTGTATGTTCAATTATTACATTCTTTCTTTTTCTTTCATCTTTTTTATTCTGCACAAAATTTTATCCCTTTAGCTAAGCTCCCACCTGCCCCATCTTCTTACCTTTTATCCAGATGTCTCCATGCTGGGAAGCCTCTGCCAGTTGGACTTGTTTCTCAAGGAAGGCTTCATTCACCACTTTGCCTCCTCATAAGCCCTAGGCACACTTTCTGGATAAACTTTTTCTTCTTTTCTTCTCAGGATCTAACAACTCAGCCCCCGCCTGGCTCTTCCTCTAGGCTCTAGCTCTAGTCCGTAGAGCCTCTCCCGACCGCCCTCCAGTACAGAAAGAACTGACAAAAAGGCAAAAGCATGCTTTCGCTACTATGGCAACCATGCCCAGCTACCTCTTCTCTCCCTTTTGAAGTTCCTTCCTTATTTTATTTATGTAAAGTTATCGAATAGCTGAGCTTCATGCTTTTAACTGTTTCCAATCCTCCTTTGAAGACTTGGCTTTATTTCCTTTCATAAGCTTCATTATAGCTGTTTGGTACATGGATTTCTTCATCACAGATACCTAGAATACTTTCCCTATCCATGGCCCCTGGAACACTTCATTGTCTCTGAATATACAAGTCCCTTTGTGAGAGGTAGTGCCTTAGCTTGTCATGCACTTCCAGTTTGAAAATATCTTTTGGCAGATTTGTGGATGATGAATTGGCTGTAAAGCTAACATACGGTGGTATCTTTAAAAGTGTGGACTTACATGTGATAACTCACTTTGGGATGTTGTGAAGTGACAGGTCTCTACTCCTCCTAACAATGGTTGACTTACAAACAGCTCTCAGGAATTGCTTCGATTCCTATTATTAGTATGAATGAAGTTATCCAGAAGGTCATAGGGAAACACAGAATTGTGTACAGGGGATGGAGAGAAAGACACAGATCTCTTCTAATGTCATGATTAGGGAATTGGAGGTCGCTTATTTTGGATGTCTATTGAAGCAAGAATTATAATGTCTTTATACAGACAGTAGATTAATAGACACTGGAGACTATAAAAGGTAGGTAGGTAGGAGGGGCTGAGGGTTGAAAAATTACCTATTAGGTACAATCTTTACTGTCTAGTGATTGGTACACTAAAAGCCTAGACTTCACCACTGTGCAATATATGTATGTTACAAACCTGACCATGACCTTGTTTTTGTTTTTTTTTTTTTTTGACAGAGTCTTGCCCTGTCACCAGGCTGGAGTGTAGTGGTGCAATTTCAGCCCACTGCAACTTCCACCTCCTGGGTTCAAGTGATTCTCCTGCCTCAGTCTTCTGAGTAGCTGGGATTACAGGCATGCCACACCACGCCCGGCTAATTTTTGTATTTTTAGTAGAGATAGGGTTTCACCATGTTGGCTAGAATGGTCTCGATCTCTCAACCTCATGATCTGCCCACCTTGGTTACCCAAAGTGCTGGGATTATGGGTGTGAGCCACTGCGCCTGGCCACAAACCTGTACTTATATACCCTAAATATATAAAAATAAAAAAATTTAAAAGAAAAAATCATAAAAATTTTAAGGTTGTATTGTATGATTCTCAAATCCCTTTTATGATTTTTGCTCAAGTAGATTTCTCACTCTTCTTTAAATATCACTAATGTCTGAGATGATCCCCCTTTTTTGGGGATCGCATTTCTTCTTTGGTCATCTCTTAGTAAGATAGATTTTTCTGAGTGAGCCTGTCTTTCTTAGGTCTGTCATTGTGCTAGCTTATTCCTGGTTTTCAACCATGTAAATTCCTTGGGCAGTATGCAGACATTTGCACTTGTTTTTATGCAGCTGGAAGAAACAGTGGAAAGGAATGATGTGTCCAGTCAAAGCCATGGCAACATACATCTAAGTAATGCTGAGATGAAATGGTGACTTGTTGACTCACTCAACAGACATTTGCATACATAACTTGTGGGGCATAGTGCTGGATGCTGAGTACTTAACAGATAATTGGTGTTTTCTGGCTTGAAGAGCTTCCTTTCAGGGAAGGAAGTATGTAAAATATATATATGGAGCTCACTCTATAACCCTCCCCAATTCTATTATCTTTCCATATTTAGAAGTAACCACTAGACTAAATTTGGCTTTCATCATTCCCATTCATGCTTTTGTATTTTTACTACATGTATATGTGTCCATAAACTATATATAAGATTATTTTGCATGTTTTTGAACTTTATAGAAATAACACACTGATTATGTAATCCTGCAACCTGCTTTCTATGCCTTTGCAATTTACCCATATAGTTCTGGCTTATAATTTTTGCTACAAGTTTTATTGTATGAAAATACTATTAATATATATTCATGTCATCATCTGTTAATAAACAGGGTGTTTCAGTATTTCACAGTTGTAAATCTTGCTAGATTGAACAATCTTGTATGTCTTGTGTGAGAGTTTCTCTAGGCATATCTGTATCATGGTTGAGTCAAATGATTTGTGTTATGTTTAGCTTTACTGGATTTTGGTCAGTTGCTCTTCAAAATGGTTATGCCAACTTACTGTTCTACCGGTGCTGTATTTGAGTTTCAAGTTCCTGCATTCTCTTCAACACTGGGCTTTGTTGTATTTTTTGATGCTTGCCTTTATGATATTCTCATAGCTCCCTCAACTTTGTCTTCTCATCATTCTTGTTTAATGCCCTTGCCAGACTGTAGACTCTAAGAGGCAGGGATGGTGCTTGTTTGTTCACCATTCCACTCAGGAGTTCCTGAAATCCGACACCTCCTTCCTTCTTCTACTGCAAGGACAGTTTCGGATGCCAAATCTTCTACGAAGCCTTCCTCAGTCCCTCAAAATCAAGTGGCTCTTCCTTTTTGGGGGGACCTTTGTTATTAATAGCAGTTCTTGTACCACTTTAGTGTTCACCAGGTCTTATATCTGAATGTGTGCTTTTCTGTTGCCCTCAATAGATTAGCTGGTTTTCGAGGGTGGAGAAGATCTTTCTCATCTTTGCAGCACCCACAATACCTGGGCCGTGTATGTTCTAGGTGCTTGATAAATATTTGAGTGAATACTTCAGTGCCTGCAATGTTCTGGGAAATCATTCATACCCTTCTTACTTGATGATACTCAACGCAGCTGCTGACACAAAAAATATGTACCTAACGTAGGTTGTTTATTGGTGGCCAGGTGGTGCTCTAGAAGGACTACAGCAAACAAGAGGACTTTTCTCCCCACACCTGCCTCAGTGCTGGGATTATCCAACCTCTTCATCTTTGTCAGTGGGTTAGGGAAAAAATGGTATTTATGAGATAACCATATATATAGATACACACATACATATACAGCTGACCCTTGAACAATGCAGAGGTTACAGGCATCGACCCCCACCTAGTGAAAAATCTGTGTGTCAACTGTTGACTCTGCCCTAACTTAACTACTAATAGTCCACTGTTGACCAGAAGTCTTACTAATAACATAGTCAGTTAACACATATTTTGTACATTAGGTGTATTATATGCTGTATTCTTACAATAAGTAAGTTAAAGAAAATGTTCTTGAAGTCATAAGGAAGAGGAAATAGATTAAATATCCATTAAGTGGAAGTGCATTATCATCAAGTCTTCATTCTCATCGCCTTCGCATTGAATAGGCTGAGGAGGAAGAAGAGGGGTTGGTCTTGTTGTTTCAGGCGTAGCAGAAGCAGAAAAAAATTGACATGGAACTAAACTCGTGAAGTTCAAACCTGTGTTATTCCAAGGTCAACTGCACGTATATATTTCTATTGTGAGATTTCTGTTTATGCCTGTTGCTCTTTTATCCTTTGGGGTATTTGTCCTGTTTGCATAACCTCTTTATACATTAAAGATACTAATACTCTCTCATGTTGCTCACTTATTTGTTATCTAAAGCTTGTTTCTTAAGATGAGTCTCCAGCCCGAGCGCCTCCATTCATCTTTTCTCTGAAAGGAACAGTCTTCCTTTTTCTACCCTTCTATTTATTTTCCATCTCCCTCCCTTCTTCTACCCTTCTCTCCTTGCCCCATCTCCTCCAACACTCTTACTCTGGTCGACATCAACTCATCTTTCCTAAGTTTAAATATCACTGCTTTGGAGAAGCCTATCTGGTCCTCCTCTCCTACCTCATGTCAGTCAACCCCCCTATGCCCTGTTCTTCTCTTTCAGTGCCTGCCCCCTCACACACATCATTCTCTCCCATAACTGCCTTCGTGCTCCCTTCATGGCCCTCAACATCATTAGCAATTACATGCACGTGGAATTTTTTTTATCCGCTGCTACAATGTAAATTTCTTCCAGGACTGGGATAAAATCTGTTTGGTAAATAAGGGAGTGAGTAAATCAAACAGTGAAGTGATTCTCTTTGATCATTGTTTTATTAAACTAAAATGATATCTATTTCATCAGTTGGTAAAGAAATTGTTTAAAGACTTCCACTTGCATTCTGAAAAAAATTTTTATGTTTGCTAATGGAAATTAATAAAAATGGAGTGTTTTTCAAATGGGTGAATGATGGAGTCAGAGAGAGAGAGAGAGAGAGAGAGAGAGAGAGAGAGAATGTGCATCTGAGAGCAAAACAACTGCATATTTGAGAGTAGGCGTGGCCAGCCATTCTGTGTTTTGTGCTGGAGGATGCTGCACCCCTCCTGGTGTGTTTCCCCAAGTAAGCTCTGGGAGAAATCTGTAGCATTCAAACAACGCCTTCAGTGTGTGTCGCAAGTAGTGTATCTAGTGGCAGTGCACATTTCACAGCTATTGCTAAAAGATAAAGCAGAGACACAAGTTATGCAGGGCACGTCAACATTCACAGCAAGCGATTTTCTAGAAATCACTTGTGAATCTGATCTGATTATTAGGCTGTTTTCACTGCATGGTAGGTATGGTTTAAGGGCAATTCCATGCTCAGTGGTGAGAGGATGGGAAATTGAAATCCTGACCTTCTCTGATTCTGCATTAAATGCTTTGTTGGCACAAAAAATATATACCTGAGGGTTTTATAGCTGTGCTTGTGCATGCATGGGTGTGTGTGTGTGTGGTCACATTTAATGAAAACATGCTTCTTTGACTATTAGTTGGGGTTATTGACATGAACACCTTAGATACAGCCATAAAATGTACTATATTTCTGTATGGATTTGACTATTATAAATATTTATGATAGTTTATTCTCTAGAATGCAATTTTTCCAGATTAAAAGGAAAACAATAGCTGACCACTCTGAAAGAAGAAGAAAGGGAGGCTGCTATCAATTATAGTGTTTAAAAATGGCTTTAGATAAAAGGATGATTTGTTATTTAATGTATCAAACAATAATGTGAGCAAATTCTGGTTGACCACATCTGGGTGTGTTCCTCTTAACTCTAAAAGGAGAGGGGTGAGCCAGGAGTGATTAGTTTGGAAACAGTCCAGGGGCAGAGAGGGTGGGGCTGGATTGTATGGAGTGGGGAGAGACACTGCTCAGTTTGGTTTTTACAACTCAATGGATATTTGGAGAGGACACTGCTTTCATCCCGCTGGGTGCAAGGTCAGCTGCAGATGCTCTTTCACTGTTTCTTTCTAATCAGCTTCTAAGAATGTGGCTTCAAGGCTCAGCTATTTCCAGGTGGTTGGCATCATTTATTTAGTTGTCAGCTAGAGTTATTTCATACAATGGCTAAAATGACTTAAAAAAAAATAAACAGCTATACTGCAAACATGCTGATGAGGACCTCTGCATTTAGTTGCTTTGACTCAGCACACAAATTAATTTAATGTTCTGAGTTTGGTGACTTATTCAAGTCCTGAATTGTTACTGCTGTGGTTAGTCTATAACGTCAGGAGTCTTGTTAATTATGGTGGCTACATTAACCTGTTAAAGACTGACCTCAGACAAGACAGCCAATTGTGGGGTGATATCTTCTGACTTGATACTAACACATAAGAAATCTCTTGCGCCTTTAAAATAACCAGTAAAATTAGTTATCTGGTTAGTGAGTTTGCATTTCAACATTCTTTTATTTCCAGTTTTATTCAACTCCTGGATGCGACACACACTATTTTGAGTTTTTTTTTTTTCCTGCATGAGTTCTTGTAATACCAGTGAAACAGCTAGAGCAGTATCTTTTATTGCAATAGTGATTTTATCAATGAGACGATTTGGCCTATTGAGGTTGTAAAACTTATGACTCTATCATAGCTGTATGAGCTTTAGTGGCCATTTTCCAAAAACATGGCTAGGTTTATATTTCTCACACAGCTTAAATTTTAGGTTTATGTCAATTTTTGTTTTTGGCTTCATCCTGGACAGTTTTATTAACAGAAAAAATAAACAATCCAATTGTTTTCAGAAATCTGTATCACTATTTGATGGAAATTTTTTCATTTTTCTTTTATGATAGATATTGTGTGTGTGTGTGTGTGTGTGTGTGTGTGTGTGTGTTGTGTGTGATGTTTTCATGCCCAAAAGAGGAAATGCAAATTCCCTGGGTACACCAAGTAATATGCCTTGTCTTAAGCAACTAATTAGACCAAATTGCTTTTTTATTAGACTCATCTAGATTTTAAATAATACAGTATGCCCTTGACCACCTTCTTTGACCAGTTTTGCAGTTTTGAGAGAGACACTAAGGCAGAGGCAGGGAGGAGATGCTGCCTTTATCAGTGGGCTGCTGCTTTATAACAAACCATCTGCTCTAGTTTTTAGGTTGGCACAAAATAACTGCACTTTTTACCATTACTTTCAATGGCAAAACATAGTGGCTGAAGACAATGACGGCATTTATTTCACTCACAGACCTATAATTTGGTCAGAGTTCTGCAGGGCTAGCTTGTCTCTGTTCCACTCACTGTCAGCTGGATCAGCTCAGAGGTTTGGGGCTAGAATCATCTGAAGCCTGTTTGCTCACATGTCTGGTGGTCGATGCTACAGGTTGGCTGAGACTTTAGTGAGACTGTCAACCACTGTACCTACATGTGGCCTCTCCGTGTGGCCTGGGCTCCCTCCCAGTATGAGGCTGGGTTTCAAGAGCAAGGACAATATTCTCTTCCAATGTAAGAAGGAGAGGACATCCAGCAGTCTCTGTCATAGACGCTAAGACGATCAGAGCTTGAGGGCATAAATGGAAATTCTACTTGGAAACTGGGCATATTCACCCTGAAAATTTGGAATTTATACATTGGTTAGATATAGAGAAGATTCACATTGTGCTCTCTATAGTAGATGTAACAAATCCCTAGAGTTTATTGGATGCATAGCTCTCAATTTAGATAAGTTTTCTGAAATATATACCTTAATTTCTCAATTGGCAATTAATTTTATCTTGCTTTCACAGTCTTATTGACATGGCTTATAATAAATTTGATTATCTTGTTGAATAGGTATAGACTATTTTCTGGAGGCCTCTAGAAAGGGACCTAGAAGAGGATTATGGATTAATATTTTTATATAACCTAGGGAAATTTTGTGGATTTTAACTGGGTCCATTATACCATTGGTTTGAGAGGTGGTGTGATATTAATACGAATTAACATTTTTTGAACATTTTGTCTGTTCTAGACACTGTTGTTAAGTACTTTACATAAACAGCTCATTTAATCCTACCAATAGTACTGAAGCAAGTAGTTCTATTATTTTCATTTTATGAGTGAGAAAACAGGGGCCCAGGGAGGCTAAGTAGCTTAGCCCAGGTCATACAGCTACTCAGTGCTGGGGCTGAGTTAGAACATAGACAGTTACACAGTTTGACTCTAGAGTCCACATCCCTAACTAGGGTGAAGGTAGACTTTGGACAAAGCCTTGGCCTTTGCCTTTTATTTCTTTTAAGAAATCACATGATGCTGCATTTGTGAACAGTTATACAAATCCATTCAAAACACATGTGCAAATCATCTAAGAGTGGTTTGTAAAAGTCCCTCTTAAATGCTGATTGGAGATTTAAAAAATCCTTAAAATATCATCTTTGCCTTCAAAGACTTTATTATTTAGTAAAGGTATTAAAATAACATACTTAGACTATAAGGTAAGTAATGGATAAATAGATGAGGAACTATGAAATGGGAAACTTCAGGGAAGGGCAAGAAAGAGAAAAGTATTTTGAAGATAGGAGGCAATCAATAAATATGTCGACAAAATAACTAAAAGAGTATAATTGGATTGTTTGTAACACAAAGGATAAATGCTTGAGATGATGGATACCTCATTTACCCTGATATAAGTATTATGCATCATTTGCTTGTATCAAAATATCTCATGTACCCCACACAGCTGCTATGTATCCACAAAATTTTTAAAAAAATTGATGCATAGTATCTCACTCTATGAAAGGAAGAACTTGTAACAAACCAATCTCCTTCTTCTGCACATTAATTCTGTTTCCAATTTATTTGCTACCATAAAATGGTTAAAACAAGTGACTTGTAAAAAATAACAAATGAATATGTTGAAATTAAAGTTTGAACAGATCTTGAGAGGCATCTAGTAATCAAAAAGGGGTGGAATGATACTAATCACAAATGTGAGGGAAACAGCACATAGTTCAGTTTGGGTTTGGGTAAGGACAGAGTAGCAGCCAAGCCTGGAAAGGTGAGTTAAAGATGGATTATGAGTCGTTTTCTGAATATCAGGCTAAGGAAGTTGAACTCTTTCCTGAGACAATGGGAAGGAATTGACAGTGTTTCAATAGTGTACTTGAGTGGAATGAGTTTGCATGAACTTACATGAACTTTTGAGGCAGGCTGAGTCATTTAGTTGCTGTTTAACCTGCTTAAGTTGCTCTCTAAGCCTCGTTATTTTCAGTTATAAAATGGGAAAAATAATACTGATTTCATAGGGTTCTTATAAGGAACAAAGAACTAGAATATGCAAAACTGCCAATAACATGCTTGGCACTGTACAAATTATGATTTCTGATATACTTTTATATCATTTACTATTTAGATGATTAACATGCTGATTATGGCTGAGTTTCATAGCAGCAATTATCAGGATAAAGAGCTTAAAGAGGAAAATTTAGTTAGGATGGTATATTAGTGTTCAGGGAGGAAAAGAAAAAGCATTTTAGGTGTTTCTTTGCATCCCTCCCTCCCTCTGTCCCTTCCTTCCTTCGTTTTTGACAGAGTCTTGCTCTGTCACTCAAGCAGTGGCATGAACACCGCTCATGCAGCCTCGACCTCCTGGGCTTAAATGATTCTCCCTCTTTAGCCTCCCAAGTAGCTGGGACCACAAGTGTGTGGCACTGCAGCCAAATAATATTTTTAATTGTTTGTAAAGACAAGGTTTCACCCTGTTGCCCTAGCTGGTCTTGAACTTCTGGGCTCAAGCAGTCCTCCTGCCTCATCCTCCCAAATAGTTGGGATTATATGTGTGAGCCACTGCACACAGCCCATTTTAGGTATTTTAATGGAGGGAACTTAATAGAGCAAATTGGGTATATGGATAGTATAAGGGCTAAGAACCAAGCAGGAGGCAGGGAAGCAATCCAGAGATTAACAGTAGCAAGAAGCTACTACTAACTACTCCTAGGGCTGAAGGAACTTAGGGAGGATATTTTACCTGAGCCCAGAGACAGGGGCTACTAAGTAGGAGCTAGAACCATGATGAAGCTTGCAGTAAGAGCTGTAATGTGGAGGGAGGCGCTGACCAGGGAAAGTTAGAACCATGGAGGAGAAATGACCACTGCTAGAGATGCCACCTGAGGCAAAGTTAGGGAGGGGAACATTTCCTGGCTTTTCCACTTCCCCTCCCCACAGCCTTTACCCAAGCCTCTGACTGATGGGTGAATATTGGTGAGACTTTTTTACCTGGAAGCCAATTGTCAATGGAGCCTGGGAAATTTAAGTCCCCTGTGATAATAAAGCAGAGAGAGTGTGTGGGCAGTAGGATACACATCTTAGAGTGAACAGGCAGAGGATCCGCACAGATAGAATTCTAATTGACTATAAAGATCTGCACAGTCATTATGGTAGTCCCTAGTCAGGTGTTACTATTTAAATTTAAATTGAAATAATTGAATTAAAAATTCAGTTTCTCAGTTGTACTAGCTGTATTGCAAGTACTCAGTATTCGTATGTGACTAGTGGCTACCATATTGCATAGTGCAGATATAGGATATTTTGATCATTGCAGAACATTCTTGGACAGTGCTGTCTGTATTCTGTCATGAAGGCTGTGTCAGAGAAGTGCACATGGAAAGGCAGATGCAGATTTGAGAGGCAGCAAAGAGGTAAAATGAGCCTGCCTTATACGATTATAGAACTGATGGTGCGGAGGGGGAATTAAGCCGATATAAGTATTGATGTGTTTGATTCTGTGGTAAATGCCTTGGTAGTACTTTTAGAAGCAATAAGACGCCAGGAGAAGAGGCTGGACATGATGGCTCATGCCTGTAATCCCAGCAGTTTGGCAGGCTGAGGTGGGAGGGTCACTTGAGTCTGGGAGTTTGAGACCAGCCTGGGCAACATAGTGATACTCCATCTCTACAAAAATAAAAAATTAGCCAGGTATGATTGTACATGCCTGTAGTCCCTGCTATTTGCGGGGGCTGAGGTGGGAGGATTGCTTTAGCATGGGCGGTTGAGGCTACAGTGAGCCATGATCATGCCACTACATTGCAGCCTGAGTGACAGAGAAAGATCTTGAGAAAGAAAGAAAGAGAGAAAGAGAAAGAGAGAAAAAGAAAAAGGGGGAAGGGAGGGGAGGGGAGGACCAGGAGAAGAATCTGATTGGGAGGAGGGATATTAAGTTTGCTTTGGGCCATGATGGGTTTGAAGATCCATCCAGAGACATATGTGAAGCTATCTTGGAGCTGGTTAGAGATTGGGCTAGAAATACAAATTTGGAAGTTCCCTTCCTAGAAGTGATGGTTGCATATTTGGGAAGAGAGTCAACCACTAAGAATTTGTGGCTTCCTTTAAGTGCAGATGGAGTAGACTCTGTGTTCCAAATCTTGGCAAATTTGAAGATGCTAACTGCATCTGAAATTGTTGATGACCCAGCTGCATACAAAAGTCATCAAAACCAAAACAGAAGTGACAGGTAAGGAGGAGAGGTGATTGGAGGTCTCGATGGAAATGAAAACTGTTAATAGGTCCAGTAGGTGTGAGATAGTATCAAGAGTAAAAGGATAGCAGGAAACAGATGCTGCCACTAGGAAATCTTTTGAGTTCAAGATCTTTGAGGAGATCCTGCACAGGGTAGGGTGCAGAGGAGGTTTGAGGTAAGGCGGGAATGGTATGCAGGAGACTGTCACTTAGAAAAGGGAGCTTCCAGGCACCAAGTCCTTTGAGAAGTTGAAGTTGCTGTGGATTCATCCATTAAATACATATTTTTTCACCATTTGCTGCATGCCTGGCACTGTGATAGACACTGGGTGTATCACATTAAATATCATCTGGCCCCTTCAAGAAATGCATTGCCTAAACTGGAGTCAGAACCTCCTGGGGAAAGGAGCTTATTAAAAATGCAAGCGCTGGCTTCATCCCTCAGAAGTCTGAGTGATTGGCGGTGGGGACAAAGGAAATGGGCTGAAATAGAACTGAGAGAACAGAGGTGATCCTGGTTGTGGGGAGGGGGTGTGATTATCACCAACTAGTGTCTAGGCCATGGACGTGTTTAAGGAGGTAGGAAAGAGACAGAGAGGCAGCCTCTAGACCCATGTCAAGTTAAGAGGAATGCTAAGGAGGCAGGTCTGGAGGATTTTTCTAGAACCAGCTGGCCTTAAAATTATGTGAATACGTTTTCTACCCATACTTTTGAACTAATATTTCATCAAGTGAAATATTTCAATCAATTTAAGTTCAATCAGTGGACTTAAAGTGATTGATCCTGGCATTTAAAAATTGAAATGGAGCCAGGTACAGTGTCTCACACCTATATTCCCAACACATCAGGAAGCTGAGGTGGGAGGACTGCTTGAGCTCAGGAGCTTGAGTCCAGCCTGGGCAACATAGCAAGATCCTATCTCTAAAAAAAAAAAAAGAAAGAAAAATTAACCAGACATGGTGGCATGTGCCTATAGTTCCAGCTACTTGGGAGGCTGAGGTGGGGATGGCTTGCACCCAGGAGTTTGGGGCTACAGGGAGCTATGATTGTGCCACTGTACCCCGGCCTGGGCAACAGAGACCTTGTCTCTAAAATAAATAAATAAATAGAAATGCCTATCACTTCAGCTTTATGGTGAAGTTATGGTTATCACTGGCAAGTGCTGATGCTTCTCTTGTAGCAGGAGCCTGTTTCAATATTATGCGAGCCCCAGGTTTGCTGAAACATCCTTCAGCTATATTACACCTTGGCCTTGGTCTGTAGAATGAGGTGATGCATAGGTTAATTTGTACTAGTAATCATCTTATTACATATGTATCTTATAATATTATGCTATAGATCTTAAATATACACAGGAAGACTTTTTTAAAGTTGTCAACTTTGAGAAGCGATTTAGGTATGTTGGTTATATGATTGAGTCTCGGTGCTTTTCAGTATTTTTCTGATTACTCAAAATAAAAATATAAATAATTTTTGAAGGCATAAAAGCCTGAAAGAGCCACCTGCTTTGGTCATGAGTTCCTCTGCAACCCATCAGCCTTCTCTTGGTTCATTTGGTGCCATTATGAGTGGTTGAGTAGGTGTGTCCCTCTGGCTTTTCCTCTTATAGAAAAACCTTTTCTTTCAGTGGGTGTAATTGACAGATGTTCGGAGCCACAGCGCCATGCATGCTGGTGAGGAAACGTCTGCTCCCATGAGCTTCCTGCCATCCTCAGTTCCCCTGACTGTGGCAGGTGCTGCACATTGGCCCATTGGAAATTGCAGTTGTTTTAATTATTTTTTTTAAACAAATGATCTCCGACTGGCTCTGTTGCTCCCAACTTCCTTTCATTTGTTTAACTCTCAAGAGGCAAGTATCTGGTTTGTTTATGGTTTTGTGGAAATTGGAATAATTAACATTTATATAGTGGTTATCTTATGCTAGGCCTTCTTCTAAACACCAGTACTTCCTAACCACCCATTAATTTGTTGAATCTTCACAGAAACATTATGAGGTAGGTACTGTTGTAACCTTTAATTTCAAATGAGGAAACGGAGGGAGAGGGTGTTTTAGTATGACCTGCTCACAGCTAGGAGGTGGCTGAACAGGATGTGGCTGAACAGCCTGGCTGCAGAATCCATGCCATTGGCCAAGCTTCTCTCACTCGGGTCTTAGAATGCTGGATGCAGTTTGTTTGGGCCTACTTCTTCGATTGCTTCAAAATAACTAAGAGGTTTTGCCTCATTTGATGTATATTCTATTGTGAGTTGCACAATTTCTATTGTCTTTTACTGTAAAAAAAGAAAAAGATAAAAAGCATAAAATTATGGATGGCTTTTGAGAAGCTGAGAGTCTGTGGTCTCACTGGGCTATCTGGTACCTAATTTCAGCCTCAAATCTCTAGAGTAAGAGCACACTGTTAGCTTAGTGATATCTCCCTTAGGACATCTGTGACAAACTGCCACAAACATAATAAAAAGGAAGCAGGGTTTATTGGGGTTGTGTTGAGGGCCAATGTCTGATTTCTCTTAGGCTCTTGAAAGCTTGGCAGTTTCCTAATGGCTAGAAGGCCTTCAAAACATTTTTGAGGATTTAGAATTGTGAAGGCCATCAGCAAAACATGAGCCCAAGTGGCATTTCTCCCTCACATGTTGTCCCTTTCCTTTGCATGGAAATCATTACCTTCGTTTAAAAACATAAAAGAGAAAAGTGCTCCGACCTAAGTTAAGAGCCTAATGAAATGCGCATGTGCATCCCACAGCCCTTCATCAGGGCTTCGCCCATGATTGATTGTTCTGCAGGGCTCTCTAAATCAGTAGCATGTTTTTGGACAGTTTGCAGAAGACCAACCTATTTAGCATTTTGGCCAGTGTTGCCAAAGGGGCTGCTGCTTGAAGTCTGCAAAGTTCTCTTTGTATGATAAATAATTATAAAGGAAACTGTCTACTTGAACATCTGGCTGATGGAAAGACTGACTTGGAAAAATGCTGACCTTTTTGAGTGCATCCAGCCCCAACATCTGGTGTGGGGATTCGATGGATTTGGGAGGGGGCAGTATGTTTGACATCTGTGTATGGGTCCTAGAATGTTCTTTTCAAGTTGTTTGTGCTGGTCCCAGTTGACTTGTATCCTGTAGGAAGTAAAAAGGCAACTACAAAAAGGATTAATTAGATTCCATCTCTCTGGGAGAAAAATCTTTATTGGTAACTTACAGTTCGAGATGAGAGTTTTAATTGGTAATGTAACTTCTTCTGGGTTTGATTTCCTCCTTAAAAAGATTATCATCCAGGAGATATCTTACGAAGAAAAAAAAAGTTCTAACATCCTGAAGGTCAAAAGATAGAAGAAGAGAGGAAAAGAACCCCACAGGAATCATGAGAGCACTTGGCATAGAAAAGCAGAAGTAATTCAAACATAAACTTAAAAAAATGCTTTGAATCACATAGGAAAGCATACGTAAGTCATCAGTTGGTGCTAGATGCATCTTGAAATTTCGAACTTTTATACATAACATAAACTAAAAGGAGCACAAGTTTTATATCAATGACCCAAAACCACAAAGCAATTTACTTTTATTAACATTGGAGTAAATACCAGTGTTTGCTGGCTTGTGGCTTAGATACGAAACATAAAAGAGTAAAAGTCTGTTTGCCTTTTTTTCCCCAAAAAGTAATACAGCTGGCAAAAGGCAGCATTTTGCCTCACTTGTAATTGTCCGGAAATTTAAAATAGACCTTTTTTTTTTTTTAAAAAAAGTTTATATTGCAATTCCATCTTTACATGAAAATAGTGAGCATAGGTTTAATAGCACACATTGGTCTCTCATGTATAGTTTGTATTATGTGAAAGGCCAGAGCAATTTTGAGCACCAGCATGGCACAGCTGTTAATTATCTTGGGATGAGGTTGCTTCGGTAGGATCCAGGATCATGAACCACCCAAATATTGAACCAATTGTCTTCTGTGCTGCTATGACCATTTACCTCCTGGAAGGTCCCAGAGGGAGTTATACACATAGAGAATAAGTCAAGAAAAATTCATTTAAAAAAACTCTGAAGTTTTTTTAGGGTCCTGAAGAGCTTGGGCAGGGTGTCGTGGGTGTCAGCTGCTGAAGATCTAGACAGGATTGGCTTCCTAGGAGTCACTTTTTCTTTTTGTCATACACTCACTTTATATAGCAGCCATCGCTTGCAGAGCCTATATTGTCTGTGTTTAGGGCTCAGAACAGAAGATAATGAGAAAAGTTTAATGCTTTTCCCATTGCTAGTAAATCTGTGATAAATGTCTCAAATTCAGGACCTGAATTGAAATTAAACTGATAGAAAGCTACAACTCCTAGTCAATTGTGACACTGCTTCTAGTTAGAGATCTATCATGAAAGCCTCCAGGTGGTTTCTGTATCTGCTTCCTACCCTTCACTTCTCCCAATTCTTTTTTTTTTTTTTTTTTAACGTTTATTTTTTGAGGCAGGAGTCTCACTCTGTTGCCAAGGCTGGTGTGCAGAGGCATGCTGTCGGCTCACTGCAGGTTCCATTTCCTGGACTCAAGAGATGCTCCCACCTCAGCACCCACCAAGTGGCTGGCGCTACAGGTGGGTGCCACCATGCATGGCCAATTTTTATGTTTTTATTAGAGACAGAGTTTCACCACGTTGGCCAGGCTGGTCTTGATCTCCTGACTTCAAGTGATCTGCCTGCCTCAGCCTCCCAAAGTGCTAGGATTACAAGCATGAGCCACTGTGCCTGGCCAAATTTTTAAAAATTTTTGTAGAGATGAGGCCTCACTATATTTTCCCAGTCTGGTCTCAAACTCCTGGGCTCCAGCTATCTTTCCACCTTAGCCTCCCAAAGTGCTAGGATTACAGGTGTGAGCCACCATGCCCAGCCATCCCAATCCCCTTTTCTTTACAGTGGG
Source organism: Sapajus apella (assembly GCF_009761245.1). Taxonomy (NCBI): domain Eukaryota; kingdom Metazoa; phylum Chordata; class Mammalia; order Primates; family Cebidae; genus Sapajus; species Sapajus apella. The sequence continues at coordinate 30,727,095 of NW_022436945.1, forward strand.
ATCTTTTTGGAACCCAAATCTCATTTTGTCATCCCCTTTCCTACTCTGCTTAAAATCATCCCATGGCATCCCATTGTTCCTGGGTTCAGCTGACATTTCTTCAATGCCTTGGTTCTTGTCCCACCCCCACTGCTAGCACTGGTCCTTGTCCCATTTACATCTCTAGCCAGGTATCTCTGCTTGCCCTTGTTCTCTGAGCTCCAGTATCCTTCCTCCTCTCCCTCACACATGCCCTGTACTCTTCCTCCACCGGGCTATGTGTGTGCCATCTTCTCCCCTGGAAGGCTCTTCCCTCTTTACTTCCTTACTTCCTACTCCTTCTTCAGATTTCCACTCTGGAACCATTTTCTTTTCTTTTTTTTTTTTTGAGACAGAGTCTCACTCTGTCACCCAGTCTGGAGTGCAGTGGCATGATCTCGGCTCACGGCAATCTCTGCCTCCTGGATTCAAGTGATTCTCCTGCCTTAGCCTCCTCAGTAGCTAGGATTATAGGCGCATGCCACCATGCCGAGCTAATTTTTGTATTTTTAGTAGAGATGGGGTTTCACCATGTTGGTTAGGCTGGTCTTGAACTGCTATCTCATGATCCGCCTGCCTTAGCCTCCCAAAGTGCTGGGCTTACAGGCGTGAGCCACCGCGACTGTCTGAGCCAGTTTCTTAAGTAGGTCTAGTCTCTTCAATCTAAGTTCCCCAGCATTGTCGGTTTTTTGTGTCAGGAATTTACAACAGTTGCAGTTTTACATTTGTGTGTGATTATTAAACGACCATCTTCTCCCCTCCATAAGCTTCCTCACTGCACTTCTTGTGTGGAGCACAGAGTCTTTCCTGTTATAGTGTATGCAAATATTTGTCAAATCAGTGAATCATCTCTGAGGGTACATCTACTCCCTGATCATAGTGGAAGACTGGAACTGTAACTCTCTACTGCAGAATTTAGAAACTTGCAGTGATCATGCCTCTCATCTCTTTGTCTTTCCTGCTTAGCTTTTTTGGGTGTACATTTTGTGTATTTCAGACATCTGCAAACTTTTCTTTTGGACTACTGCATTCCTAGCAGCCCAGAACTGAACTGAGCCGGGAGGGAATTCTCCAAGTTGCATTTCCCACAGTCTTTCTTCTGCTGGTGTCTGTTTTTTCATTCTCAGCAGAGTGCCCAACTTTCTCCCTGCTGTGCAGCCATTTGTTGCCTCCTTTTTGGAACTCCAAAGTCCATAAGCCAGTCTTGTGGGGGCTGGTTCCCACCTGCCTTTGCATTTGTTCCTGTCTGAGAAATCTGCTTGATGAGTCTCTGAACTCATCAAGTGCTGGTGATTCTCAAGTCCTTGCTGCCAGCACGCCAGTGAGGTCCAAAATGTCTTGGCCAAATCATCTTCTTCAAAGGGTTGCCAGGTCTTGGGTTAAAATACTCTACTCCGTCATGCCTTCCTGCTACCTCTTCTCCTCCAGCGTAGATTACATTTCCTATTCTCCTGGTGTCCCCTGCCCATTTTCCTCCATTGGTTCCCTCTCCCTTGTAAAGAAGCTCACATGGAACACAGGTTACAGCCAAGTTCTTTGGTTGCTGTTCCCACCTGTCACATGGAGGACTGGATCAGCAGGTTTTCCTCCTCCAGTTTTTGTTTTTAACTCCAAAGCTAGTATTTTATATTGCTACTTCTCTTCTCTGAGTTTGAGATTATCCTTGTAAAGCCCAAGTTATGGTTTTCTATACACTTAGAAAATTTGAAGGCTTCCTTCCCTATAGAACAGAAGTAAGCCAACTATGGCCCACTGCCTGATTTTTACAAATAAAGCTTTATTGGAGCACACCATACCAATTCATTTTATGTATTGCCTGTGCCTGTTTTCACACTAGAGTGGCAGTTGAGTAGTTGTGACAGTGCCTCTTGCAAAGCCTAAGGGATTTACTGTCTGTTTCTTCTTAGAATACTTTTGCTGACCTCTACTCTAGATCAGTGGTTCTCTACCCCGATGTTACATTAAATTAACTGGGAAGCTTTTTTAAAAAATGGCAATGCCAGCAAGGCACTGTAGCTCATGCCTATAATCCCAGAACTTTGGGAGGTCGAGGCGGGTGGGTCACCTGAGGTCAGGAGTTTGAGACCAGCCTGGCCCCAATTCTACTAAAAATAAAAAAATGAGCTGGGTGTGGTGGCTTGTGCCTGTAGTGGCTACTTGGGAGGCTGAGGCAGGAGAATCACTTGGACCCGGGAGGTGGAGGTTGCAGTGAGCTGAGATTATGCCACTGTACTCCAGCCTGGGTGATAGAGTGAGACTTTGCCTCAAAAGAATACAAATAAAAAATAAATAAAGGCAATGCCTGGGCCCCATTTCACAACAATTAAATTAGACTCTCTGGCTAGGGCCATATTTCCAGGTAATTATGTGCAATCAGATTGAGAAGCACTGTTAATAGGTTTCCTTTCATTTCTTGATTAATTGATGAACTCTACTTCCTGGGCCTTCCAAATTTATGATTACCAAGGCTTAGAAACAGTTCAGTTCCTTAGCCTCAGCTGAGAGATGGAGTGATTATAATGAACCTGATGCTTCACTTCATTTCAGAAGTCTCCAGTCTGCCCTAAAGCTGTCTCTAAATAGCCAGAATGATAGACTTCCTGTGTCATTTTTCAGGTTGTTCAGTACATATTTTCAGGATATGCCTTCTTTTACTATTAAATTCCTTCATTATTTTATTTATTTATTTATTTTTTGAGACGGAGTCTTGCTCTGTCACCCAGGCTCGAGTGCAGTGGTGTGATCTCTGCTCACTGCAGCCTTCACCTCCTGGGTCCAAGGGATTTTCCTGCCTCAGCCTCCCGAGCAGCTGGGACTACGGGTGCGTGCATCATGCCTGGCTAATTTTCTGTATTTTCGTAGAGACTGGGTTTCACTGTGTTAGCCAGGGTGGTCTCGATCTCCTGACCTTGTGATCTGCCCATCTCAGCTTCCCAAAGTGCTGGGATTACAGGCATGAACCACTGAGCCCAGCCCCTTTATTATGATGATTATTATTAAATCATGGTAAAATATACATAACATAAAATTTACCATTTAAACGGTTTTTAAGTGTACAGTTCAGTGACATGAAATGCATTCACATTTTTCTGCAGCCATCACCACCATCCATTCACAGAGCTCTTTTTATCTTATAAAACCAAAACTCTGTACCCATTAAACAATAATTCCCCATTCTCCTGTCCTCCAGCTTTTGTAAACCACCATGCTATTTTTTTATCTCTATGAACTGGAATACTATAGGTACCTTGTATAGGTGGAATCACACAGTGTCTGTCCTTTTGTGACTGGATGACTTCGCCTAACATGATGTCCTCATGCCTTCATCCATGTGATAGTATGGATCAGAATTTCCTTCTTTTTAAAAGCTGAATAATAATCCCTTCTGTGTATATACACAGTTTGTTTATCCATGCATCCATCAATGGATGTTGTTTCCATCTTTTGGATATTTTGGATAATGCTTCTATGAACATTAGTGTGCAGGTATCTCTTCGGAGTCTATTAAATGTTTTTTAACCAGTGTGTTAGTTCGTTCTCATGCTCTTAACAAAGTCACATCCGAGACTGGGTAATTTATGAAGGAAAGAGGTTTAATGGACTCACAGTTCCCCGCGGATGGGGAGACCTCACAATCATGGCAGAAGGCGAATGAGGATCAAAGTCACATCTTACAGGCAAGAGGGTGTGTACAGGGGAACTCCCCGTTGTAAAACCATCAGATCTCATGAGACTTCTTCACTGTCACGAGAACAGCACAGGAAAAACCCACCCCCGTGATTCAGTTACTATCCACCAGGTGCATCCCATGACACGTGGGTATTATTACAATTCAGGGTGAGATTTGGATGGGAACACAGAGCCAGATCTTATACACAGGGTATTTTTGTCCCAAGTATTCTTGTCCCAAGGAGAATTCGGATCTGGCACGTGGTCCTTATTATTTTCACACAAAAGATGATGTTCTGGGAAGGTCAGTGGCCAGTAAGCATTGTACATCTTGCAGTTCTACCAGAAAACAGAATAGTCAGCATCGTGCTTGTAGGTACCCCTGAACTCAGAGGCTAGATAATACCCAACAGTGTTCCTCACTGTACGTTGGAAGCATTGCCATGTGCGGGATGCCATTCATACAGTGTCACATACCAGACTTCAGAAGATGGTGCTTGCCTGATGTTTGTCAACATTTTGATAATCTCTACTTTTTTCATTTGCTTTTCATATGGTAAAAATGACAGCTCTTTGGAAGCCTGATAGTTGAATATAGCGAGCCTACAGGGCAAAGCTTGCATGTTTGCCTTTTGTTTTTACAGATCTTCAATTATTTGAGCACAAATACAAAACCCAAACAGCTTTGAGAAGTGGAAGTTTACTTTTAAAGTTTAGTCTTTCTTATTTTCACCTGGCTGGCCTGCCTTCATTCCTTTCCTGCTGTTGCACTTCCCCTTCCTCCCCCTCCCCTTCCCCCCCGCTTCCCTCCCTCCCCCCCTCTCCCCCCTCTCCCCCCCCCCCTTCCCTCCCCCCCCCCTTCCCTCCTCTCTCCCTCCCCCCTTCTCTCCCCCTCCCCTTCCCTCCTCTCTCCCTCCCCACTTCCCTCCCCCTCCCCTTCCCTCCTCTCTCCCTCTCTCCTTCCCTTTCTCTTTTCTTTCCTTCTTCCTTTGGTAAATTTATTTAGTAAAACCTTTACCTGATCTGAAATGACATTAGGTTATTCTTTATCTTAATGTATTTCACTTAATGTGAACATTCATACATTTTACCACAGAAATACTGTGTTCGATTACAGAGTGCTTCCCCAGATCTTTTGGAGGTGTTACTTAGTAGACAGTACATATATTACCATTCTAAAATCTGACACATTACCAATTAGCTTCAAGACTTGTGGGTAAGGCATATAGTCCTGCATTATCAGGTATCTGGTTTTCTCTCATTCAGATAAGATCAAAGGTGGTGATCACACTTCAGCCACCTTTGAGGGTCCTGTTTACTTTCATACACACCAAGGAGTGTCTCTTTGCCCAGTGTACCTGGTGGGTAGCATCTTGGATGTCTGACTCTGGGCTTTTGTGTGTTGGGAATGTCTGTAAAGCTCTCTTATGGAGAAACTGTTATTTTTTAAGAAGTTGAAAAACCGTTACCATACCCTCGGAAACACAGGCAAGGTGTTTATCCTGGTGATTTTCAAACTCTTTTCTCAAAGGACTCATCAGGGGATTTGTCGTCATGAGTTCACTCCAACAGTCAAATGGGCAGCTTTCACCATGATATTTGTAATGATGTCACAGGTGTTTAGGGCCAAGAGTCATCCATGCATCCACTGGGACTGAGGATCATAATTTCTTTTATGAGGTGGGAATTAGTAATCTGGGCCTCCTGGTAGCTGGACACTGAAATTTTTAACCTCCACCTCCCACAGCAGTTGAAATAAAGCCAAGCACATTTGAGTGACTGACACTCCTCCCCTTCTGTTGATCTTGCTCCTTCTTCAGGGGAAACAGATCTCTTACGTTCTTCTAGCATATACAAGTATGGTTACAACTCAGAAATCATGCTGGGCTGGTCCATTTGCTGCCTCCCTCTTTCAGCCAGTAATAGGTTTCCAAAGTCTTTGAAGTGTTGCTTCTCCGGAATGTCCCCCTGTGGCATCAGTAACTCCGGTGTATGTGTCAGGGTGAGAGAGGAAGGAGACTCACACTGCGAGCTGCTGGCCATGCTCACAGCCATAGGCATTTTTCATAGTGTCCAAGGCATGGCCAGCCGTACACATTCCAGAAAAGTTGTCTTTATAGTTAGGTAGTTTGTTTACTTATTTATTTGAGTCTCAACAGGAAACAATTTCTTTTTAGTTTTAACCACCTTTTTTAGGATTATGTCCTGACTGGTTTTGAGATTTTGATTTTGTTTTAAAGCAGTCAGGCTCATCTTTGAGTATAATTACAGGATTTTGTATTCATGGATAATAACTGCAAAGGCCAAGTTTCTTGAAGGAGGCAGAAGGAACAAAGGAACATCCAGTGGGCAGGCCATACTTACCCACTGCCCATGTATCAGTTTACCATCCTCACTTTTCACCTTTTTCTTTCCTCAAACCTCCAGCACAATTCTCCTTTTGGCATCCTCAATTGTTCACTTCTAAAAGCAATCTGAAGAGAACTGCTCATGTTCTCACCCTCGAATTTACCATCTGCCCTGCATCTGCACCCATTTACTCTGACTTCCTTCCTTTGCAATGGATGATTTCTCCCTGCTCATGTCTAAGGCTAGACCTTGCCCTTGTGATCTGCATACTTTCACCCAGTCAGAGATTTGCTCTTTGTCCTTACAGTTGTCATTTCTCTCTTTCCTATGTGATGAACTTCTCCTTCTCTTCTGGGTCGTTCTTTAGTATGTGTCCTCTCTCCACATCCATCTCCAGCTGCTTCTCTTTTTCTACTCATTCAGAGAGTTGACTGCTATTTCTCCTTTATCTACTCCAGTGTATACTTCTCCCCACGATTCTGTAGAAATTGCTCATGTCAAGATTACCTGTGTCTTTTATTGCCCCTGATCCATCAGACAATTCTCAGTTCTCATCTTACACAACTCCTTCACATCTGTGGACTATTAACCATGCCTCTTCTCTTCAAATTTTTTTTTTTTTTTTTTTTTTTGACCATTTCCGACACAGTCCTGCCCTGTCTCCAGGCGCCAGGCTGGAGTGCAGTGTCGTGATCTCGGCTCACTGCAACCTCCGCCTCCTGGGTTCAAGCAATTCTCCTGCCTCAGCCTCCAGGGTAGCTGGGACTACAGGTGCGCGCCACCATGCCCAGCTAACTTTTGGTATTTTTAGTAGAGACGGGGCTTCACCCTGTTGGCCAGCATGGTCTCCATCTCTTGACTTCGTGATCTACCCACCTCAGCCCCCCAAAGTGCTGGGATTACAGGCGTGAGCCATTGCGCCTGGCCCTCTTCAAACATATTTTCTCCCTCTTTCCTGACTTAGTGGTTGACTGGGCCTAGGATTCAGGCCTTGGACCTCTTCTCTTGCACACTCATGGGTGATTTCATCTAGTGGTCTCTGACCTGATATTTTGTTCTCTCTCTTATTTCTGTCTCTGTTGCTATCATCTAGGCCCTGGGTTGAAAGGACTTACTTGGGAAGCGAGACAGTCCTTGTGGATAGGCAAAAAGAAACTGTAAAGGTTAGGGAAGGTACTGGTAGCTCCCAGGATTTTGAAGCGTAATTGTTTTTGTGTCTGAGGATGACAGTCTTTCCAAACTAAGACTTTATTTTTTTCTTTTTGAGATGGAGTTTTGCTCTGTCACCCAGGCTGGAGTGCAGTGGTGTGATCTTGGCTCACTGCAACCTCTGCCTCCTGGTTTCAAGCAATTCTCCTGCCTCAGCTTCCCAAGTAGTTGGGACTACAGACGCTTGCCACCACGCCCAGCTAATTTTTTGTATTTTTGCTAGAGATGGGGTTACACTGTGTTAGCCAGGATGGTCTCGATCTCCTGACCTTGTGATACACCCACCTTGGCCTCCCAAAGTGCTGGAATTACAGGCATGAGCCACCGTATTTGGCCGACATTTTTTTTTTTTAAATATAGGTGGAAGACTAATCACATCTAGAGGTTTGAGTTTTGAATTGTTAGTAGAAATCTTAAAATACTTATGTGAAAAATAACAGAAATTGTAGAACAGCAAGTTAGATCTTCACTTAGATTAACAAATACATGTTGTGCTGTCATGTGTTAGCTCTAACTTGCTAACAAGAAAATATTTTTGTATTTAAAAAAATATTGTGGTAATCACATTGTGGTGAAGTTCCAATACTAGGCATTGTGTGTCTGGACACAACAAAGCTTTGTTTTAGAAGCTGACCCACCTTGAACTGATTTTAATAAATGTTTGAGGATGATGGAAAGAGTTGGTGGAACAATGCTTAGTATTTCAAAGTGAGGACTTGAAAATCTATTTCTGCTTCTTAGTAATAGGATCTCTGAGGCTCCAGAATTATTTTTGAACTGGTTTGCCAGCTCTTGGACACCCTGCTGCCCCAAGTCCATGGCAGTGATGAGGATCTTGACATAATTGCTTTTCCACCTGGCATTTGATGGAAATTGTTTGGGAAATTACTTAGTCATATATCTAAGAAGTATCCAGCGTTTATCCTCCTAGAGATTGGATTTAATGGCCAAATGGCTGGATTTGGCTCTGTTCGTGTCTCAGAGCTGCATAATTGTTAAAATTCCTGACTGCTGTGTTCCTCAATTCAATTTCAAATTAAAAAGTCAAGCTTGTGTTTTGTATCTGTATTGTGAGGCAGACTATGATCTATCTTTATGACTTACTCATTCCAGCCATGTGTGTTTGTTCCTGGAACTTCCTTTAGCTCAGCACACACTCCTTTCTTCCTGCCCATCTGAACTCAGGCCTGCCTTTTTGAAAGTCTTCCCTCCTTAATACCCCACTCTCACGGGCCTTGTTTCAATTCTCTCGAACATCTACATATAAGCACACTTGTTACTTTTGTTTCCTTAACTTTGCTGTAAACTGGATGCCTTATATGGTGTGCAGTTTTAATTCTTTTATGGTTTAAAAGATTCTGCACAGGGCAAGCACATCTGTGGGTGGTGTTGTGTGGGTAGTGTTGCTCCGTTAGTCCAGTTTTTTCTTTCTTTCAAGAGAAGCCATAAAAAAAACCCTTTGTTGTTTTTGCTTAAATATTAGCTCTTTGAATTTTTAAATTTTGGTGGCTTATGCACATTTTTTAAAGTACCATGTGTGACACTACAGCAAAGGCCGAACAACACATGTATGGGTGTGTTTGGCCCCTGAAGCCATGATTTTGCCAACTCTGCAGAAAGCCAGTTCCCTCCCTCCCTTCCTTCCTTCATTTCTTCCTTCCTCTCTCATTTTCCTTCCTTCCTTCCTTCCTTCCTTCCTTCCTTCCTTCCTTCCTTCCTTCCTTCCTTCCTTCCTTCCTT
>NW_022436945.1:30736179-30739173 GCF_009761245.1 Sapajus apella
GTAGAACACTGATCCCACCCATTGGATGATCTTCCTGCAAAGTGATCTTGGTTAGACAGATTGGGAAACTGTATTTTATCCCCCTCTGGAGAATCTCATTAGCATATTGTTGGCACTGAGAAGCTCAAAGTTTAAAAAAAAAACTTTTTTGAAACGCAACATTCCCCAAGCTTACTTGACCATGGATTCTTCTTTCTGCATCACATCTTTTAACATCCCACGGAGCTAGGATCCTGTAGAACACACTTTGGGAAATGCTGCTATAAGCATTTTTTTTCTCCTGGGTAGGGCAGAGAATAAATGCGAAGGCCTCTCCATGAAATAATAATGTAACGCCCCTCAGGAAGGAAGTGAATAGATATTGCCTTTGAATTTTAATTCCTCCCAGTGCCATAAAATGACAACTTGATAAATGTTGATGTGAGTGTGAATCTTTTAAGGACCTGCCAATACCGAGAGTGGGAGGAGGAAAGGTGTGTGCCATTTACTGCATGTTCTTTGAGATGTGAGGTCTGTTTCGTTGGCTTTGCTCAGGTTTGTCATTGTGTGCAATGGTACATCCTGGTCCCATCACTACCAACATGTTGCATAATGGATGAGGCTGAAGAGACTCAGGCAGCAGGCAGCAACTTAACAAAACAGAGAAAGAACAGAGCTGTTGATGGTTGGAAAATGCATTAGCCTTTTCTCTCTTTTGCAAACAACAGATCCCTGTGTCAGTCAGCAGTGAAATAGCAACTGGTCTGTTTTTCTAGTTCTACTTATCACTTCCCTTGCAGGGTAATCAAGAGTCTAGTTCGGGATCTTTATATCACCCCTTATACAAGAATCAACTGAAAATGGATTAAAGACTTAGATGCAAAACCCGAAACTACAAAACTACTAGAAGAAAGCGTAGGGGAAAACTCCATGACATTGCTTTGGGCAGTGATTTCTTGCATATGACCTCAAAGCACAGACAGCAAAAGCACAAATAGACAAATGAAATTGCATCAAATTAAAAAGCTTCTGCACAGGGAAGGAAACAGTTAACTGAGTAAAAAGACAACCAACAGATTGGGAGAAAATATTTGCAAATCATACATCAGATAAGGGGCTAATGTCCAAAATATGTAAGGAACTCAAACAACTCAGCAACAAGAAAATAAATAACCCTGTTTAAAAATGGTCAAATGTCCGGGCACAGTGGTTCACGCCTGTAATCTCAACACAATGGGAGGCTGAGGTGGAAGGATCACTTGAGGCAAGGATTTCAAGACCAGCCTAGCCAACATGGCAAAACCCTGTCTTTACTAAAAATACAAAAATTAACCAGGCATGGTGGTGCACACCTGTAATTGCAGCTATTCAGGAGGCTGAGGCATGATAATTGCTTGAACCCATGAGGTGGGGATTGCAGTAAGCCGAGATTCCACCACTGTACTCCAGCCTGGGCAACAGAATGAGACTCTGCCTCTCAAAATAAAAATGTGCGGCTGGGCACAGTGGCTCACATCTGTAATCCCAGCACTTTGGGAAGCCAAGGTGGGCGAATCACAAGGTCAGGAGTTTGGGACCAGTCTGGCTAATATGGTGAAACTCCATCTCTACTAAAAATATAAAAATTAGCTGGGCATGGTGGCAGGCACTGGTAGTCCCAGGTACTCGGGATGCTGAGGCAGGAGAACCGCTTGAACCCGGGAGGTGGAGGTTGCAATGAGCCAAGATCGCGCCACTGCATTCCAGCCTGGATGACAGAGTGAGACTCCGCATCTCAATAAAAGTAGAAATGGGCAAAGGACTTGAATAGACTATTCTCAAAAGAAGACACACAAATAGTCAACAGATATATGAAAATATGCTCAACACCTCTAATCACTGGAAAAATGCAAATTAAAACCGCAACGAGCTATTACCTTACACCTGTTAGACTGGCTATTACCAAAAAGACAAAAGGTAACAAGAATTGGTGAGGATATAGAGAAGGGGAACCCTTGTACACAGCTGGTGGTATTGTAAGTTAATATAGCCATTCTGGAAAACAAAAAAGAGGTTCCTCAAAAAACTAAAAAATAAAATTACCGTGTGCTCTAGCATCCAACCAATGGGTATATATCCAAAGGAACTGAAATCAGTATGTTGAAGAGATGTCTGTATCCCCATGTTTACTGCAGCACTGTTCACCATAGCCAAGATAGGGAAACAGCAGAAGTGTTCAACAATGGATAAAAATGTGGTATATATACACAAGGGAATACTATTCAGCCTTAATAAAAAACAAGGAAATTCTGTCATTTGGACAATATGAGCGAACCTAGGGGACATGATGCTAAGTGAAATAAACCAGGCACCGAGAGACAATTTTCAGGAGTTTAGTAGAGACCTTTACTTTTGTTTTCCATTGCCTACCTTTAGCCAGGAAATTAGAAACAGCCATCTGAAAGGATGCTAGGTTTATATTATTCAAGTCCTTGTGTCTTTCTATAAGATGTTGACTATTTATAAATATGAGTATATGCAAGTTTCGAAGTATCTGAATGTTTGTATAGTTCCATGCTTTGTTTTCTATCAGTTGATAAAACATCATTTCAATCATTTGATTTGACCATTTCAGTCATTTGATAAGATTCTCCAATTTCATAAATATTCAGAAATTATAATATAGTTGGAACACTGCATTTGAATTAACTCTTGTTTTATAATGTATGTCATACAGATTGTGAGTTTGCAGCAGGGGTCTGGAGCCAGGTCATATGGCTGGGGAGAAGGGATTGTGCCTGTTTCTTCTCCACTTTGCATTCAGTGATATCAGGTTGAGCATGAATTCAGCCAAGGTGGGAATATTGTAACCACAGAAGTTGGCAATTATTATACATTAGGAATCTCCCCATTCCCTTGAGAACTGGTTGTTAAACATTTAGTTGAACACCCTTAGTCCTAGACCATTTCTCATGATGATTTGATTATGAAGAATGTGTTGGCCGGGCGCGATGGCTCAAGCCTGTAATCCCAGCA
>NW_022436945.1:30739273-30907345 GCF_009761245.1 Sapajus apella
AAAAAAAAAAAAAAAAGAATGTGGGAGTTGAACAATGGAAACACATGGACACAGGGAGGGGAACATCACACACCAGGACCTGTTAGGGGGTCGGGGGCCAGGGGAGGGAGAGCATTAGGACAAATACCTAATGCATGCGGGGCTTAAAACCTAGCTGACGGTTGACAGGTGCAGCAAACCACCATGGCACATGTATACTTATATAACAAACCTGTACATTCAGCACATGTATCCCAGAACTTGAAGTAAAATAATAAAAAAATGACATTAAAATGAATTTTTAAATTACAATCAAGGACCTTTCAGAACATAGTGTGTGTTGTAACAATAACACAATTGCCTTTTGTTTATCTGTTTTTAGAGACAAGGTCTTGCTCTGTCGCCCAGACTGGAGGGCAGTGGCATGATTATAGTTCACTGTAACCTCGAACTCCTGGGCTCAAGTGATCCTCCCACCTCAGCTTTCAAAGCGTTGGGATTCCAGACATAAGCCCCCACACCTGGCCCTCACAATGGCCTTTTATATCTTTATTCCTTTCTTCATTTCTTTAGTCTTTTGGTTAATGGTGTTTAAGCTGATGTGTGAGCACAAGGTCCCATTGTTGGTTGGTTGGTTGACTCGTTAAACATGGTTCTCACCTATTAGGTTTATAAAGAATAACTGCTTTTTTTTCCCCTATAATTTCATAGGGATAGTTCAGTTTTGCATTGTTTCCTTAGAGTTCTTGGTAACACCCTGGAGATAGCACTTGTTCTTCATTGCAGTGGGCGTTGAGGTAAGGAGAGTCAAATTCAGAGCCTGAGCAAGGTTCTCTCCTGTGGAGGCCACGAGGGCTGCCTCTGGCGGGGCAGCAGCACACTCCGCATCAGCAAGGCCCAGTGATGAGTGGCGTTTTAGTGGGCTGGGATTACTACCTGCTGTCTGCATCACAAACCAGCCAAAAGAACAGATTTCCTGCCATAATACATTATGTATAAGTCTAAGGAACCAAAGGAAGATAAGTAGGGAAATATTTTGTTCCAGAAATGCCTGATGGTATGAAATGAGGAATCTTGTCTTCCTTCCTTCTGTTCCCCTCCACCCTCCTTAAATGGATATCTATTTTTCATTCCATAGGGGACTGAGTTGTATATAGGATTATTTCAAGATGGATTCTTTGGGTGCTTGTGATGATTTTTTAAAAACAAAGGAAAAAAATCCAGGGACCTGACAAAGATTGTTATTATTTCACCCCATGGTGTTGAGTGAATTGATAATAAATGCACAGACATGTTGATATTTTTCTGGATTTGGGGGTTTATTTTTGTAGTCCACATTTTGAGGAAAAGGCACATTGAAGAGGGCAGAATGTGGCATAGGCAGTGGAAGTCTGGTCTTTCTTTGTCACTCAACTGATAATAGGGGGAAATCAGCAACATATTTAGACAACATAGCACACTGGCTAGGAGCGCAGGTTAGGAGCCAGGCCGCCCAGCGTAGAATCCTGGGTGCACCTGCTAGCTACAGGAAATTGGGCAAATTACTTAATGGCCTGTACTTTTATTTCTTCAACTGGAGAGCAGGGATAATAATAGTGCTTGTATTCAGGCTCCTGATAGCCCACCGAGCACTTTTGTTTAAATTTGAAAAGGCAACCTTTTAGGGTGGGCTCTCTGGTCTTGGGTCTTTCACATAAGGACAGTAGCTTTATGTGAATTAGGAAAACAGGACTCTTCCCTCAGAGGAGTTTGTGTGGTTTAGCAAAGAGTGGTCAGGCTGGATGTTCACCCCAACATGACAACCTGTGTAACCAGCCTTGGTAGCTCTGACTACCACACTGGGAGCTGAGGAGTAAATGAGTTGATGAAGATTCAATAAAAGATGCTGTTATTATCATCATCATTATTTTGAGGTGACAGGCTAGAGTAGAAGAGGGTTCAGAAGAGCCTGTAGATTCATGCAGAATAATCTTAGAAAATGAAGCTATTTGCTGAAAGTCCTTGGTTATTAGCAAAACTGTGGCCAGAACCCAGTTGTCTGGACTTTCAGTTTCTGCCAATCCTGACTAGGCGTTGCTATACAGCTATGTGAATCAAACAAAAGAACCATTGATAGAAGATGAGGTGAGGGGCACTATGTCAGTCCCAGCCGCAAGTGCCCACTGAGAGCCATCCAAATAACAAACTCTTAGATGATGATGGTTTTCCCTCTAAAACTGAACAGTATATTGGTTCCATTGTCCAGAGTTTCAGTGTTCATTCAAAAATATACCATGAAGTAGGCATGTGTGGATCCCAGCCATCATCTTAATGGTAGATTTGAGGAATATCAGTAGATGGAGATATATTTCTGTCATATTTGAGCTAAACAACTTTTAAAAGTAGTACTTCTCACCATGGTCTTTTCTGCATAAAATAAATGGAAAAAATACCTTTATTTCTTATAAGAGGGAAGAACAGGGGAGATGAGCTGCTGCTCAAGTTAAGTTATGTATTTCCAGTTCCCTGTGAAACCTATTTCATTACAAAATGTAACACAAGTACAGATAATCACATGAAATGAATACATTGCTTAGCTAATTATTTAAGTTGAACAGTCTTGTAATGACTACTCAAGTCAAAAATGAGTATATTATCACCCTGGAAGCACATTTGTTGCTCGCCCTCAATGATCACTCCTTTCCTTCCTAAAATCACTCTCCTCATTTTCTGTTGATGACTTCCTTGATTTTCTTTATAGTTGTGTTGCTCAAGTCAAGCCTTCTTAAAAAACAGGCTGTTTGAACTGTGATCATTCTGTCTTTATGCTAAGCATTTCACCATGTTTTATTTTCATTTGGTAATCTAATAACTTGTTTGGGTGAATTCTATTAGTTTCCTAACTTGAGTTTGATGCCTTTTCAAATGCCAAGAATTGGCGACATACAACAGTTTTGTGGTTACTTTGGATTCTTAGCTAAAAGTTATCCAGTTATTAGAATATCAGATAGTGAAATTGATCACTTCTTTAGACAGCTCTACAACTGTTACAGGACTGTGTGTTCTTGGCAAAGCCTCTAGTACTAGTTATTTGTCTGAACTCAGGAAGCCAAGGGGCTCAACCCCTCCTTCCTTCCCATCCTCATTGGTAATGTCATGTCAATTTGATGGCTAGAAAGTGCCATTTCTGTGTAGTAAGCAGGGGAAGAGTGAGTTGAATATAAATGTAGTGACCAATAGTGAACTAGCAAATGAGTGCAATCGGCAAAAATAAATATGAAAAAATACTCCTAGAAATTAATGAGGTGGCACTGGACAGGTTGTTGACCTGAGTATTTTCCCTAGGCCCCAAACACTTTATTATTGAATGTTTTGAAACATTCAAAAGAAAGAAAAAGGGGAGGGACGAGGAGGAGAGAGAGATTGGTTCAGAGAGACCCATATACCCACCACCCAGTTTTAACAATGGTTAACATTTTCTATATTTGCTCCCTACACACACCACTCTAGTATTTTTTCAGTCCTTTCAAAATAAATTATAGATGTCAGAACTCTTTCCCTTTATTTATGCATCTCCAAAGTACAAGACCATTCCCCTATGTAACCACCATGGCATTATCACTCTTTTTGTTTGTTCAAAGTAATATCTCACTTGATCCTCCAGGGTAGAGCACAGTGCTGTGATCACAGCTCACTGTAGCCTCCAACTCCTGGGCTCAAGCTATCCTCTTGCCTCAGCCTCCCGAGTAGCTGGGTCTATGGGCATGCACCACCACACCCTGCCAGATGTTTTTGTTTTTTTGTAGAGGTGGGGTTTCACTATGTTGCTTAGGCTGGTTGAACTGGCCTCAAGCAGTTCTCTCACTTCAGCCTTTGAAAATGCTGGGATTGCATACGTGAGCCACTGCACCCAGCATCACTCTTAATAAGGTGAGCAGTGATGCCCTAATATCATCAAATGGCCAGTATATGTTTAGGTTTCCCCAGATGTGCCCAAAACATTAATTATAAATATTCTTTTAAATTAGCATCTCATAAAGGAGTATACGTTGCAATTGATCATTATGTCTCTTACATCTCTTATTTAGAATAGCAACCCCTCTGCTTTTCTTCATGACATCAATTTTTTGAAGTCCAGTTCTCTTCTACAATGTGTCGTTGTTGGATTTGCATAATTGTTTCCTCATGGTCTCATTTAACCCAGATAATGTATATAGGAGGCTATCACATGGGCCTCCCTGTGTGATTTTGTGCTCGGCATTTACAAACGCAGATCCATCGTTGAAATGGCAAATTTGTCTCAACTACACTTTCTCTCTCCTGGGCAGCATTTCTGAATGAAAATTGCAACCACCTGATTTAGACACTCGAGTTATGGATTTTCTTCTGTTTAAATATGAAGCTTTAAAAAAAAACATAATAGACCTACCATTTTGCACACTCAGTAAGTACTAAATGCCCTAATAGATGGCCCCTACCTGTGATTTCCAGCCTATAACAGGTTGGAAATCAGACTGTTGTCAATCAGACTTCCATAACCATTTTTTAAAGGAAGCAGTCTCAGAGAAATTAAGCCATTTGTCCAGTTCCCAAGTGCCAGACCGGGAATTTGAATGTAGATCTGCCTAATTCAGAGGTTTTATACTTCAGTGTGCTGAAGGCTAGCTGAAAGTTAGATGGACTGATTTGCCAAAGTTAGCCAAGAACGAAAACATTTTTTCTAGGGGCAACATGATACCCAGGTAACAATAACACTGTGGTCAAAGCACATCTCTGCACCTTGAAATGGAGGCAACCCATCCAGCCTACGAGCTCTCCACTGGTCCATTTTCTGTCTGGACTCTTCCTTCACTGTGCTCTCAAGTCAGTTACTAAGGCTTTGTGCTGTGGTAGAGCTCATTTTGAGTGCTGTCTGTCTTTCTGTGAAGCTTCTGTTCTTCTTTTTGCAAGGCAAGGACAGCTTAAGGATGTGCAAACACAGTTTTGCTAAACCCACTCACATGTCTCTTGACTGACCCATTTTCTGCATCTAGATCATACAAGGGCTCAATCAGAGGATTTAATGCTCCCTGGGTGCTTTTGAGCATCGCCTGTATTCTTAATTAGATTTTTTTTGTAAAGTCTGTCAGTCTGTGTCTATAAACAGTGCCTTCTGGTTTTCTGATGACATGATGAAAATATAAATGGATTCTGCAGACTGCATTTTATTATCCTCAATATTAAGCACTCAGAACTGGTGCTGTAGGGAATTATGGTCAGATAATGTTGATTAAATAACCTCAGGCCTGGACTTCTGTGCTGTTTCTTTGCCAACAAAACTGAATAGATATAGGGAACTATTGTTATTAAAGAAAGTGTAGCAATGTAACTGCCACAGAAGGAAGAGTCGGGCTTCAGAATGCAGCGTGGTCGGGCAGTGAAGCCCTGGCCTGGGTGAAATGAGAACTGAGTCTAGACTTATCCTTGCTGCTAGCTAGTTATATGACCCTGGGCAAGTCACCTAATTTCCAGGACACTATTTTCCTCATCTCTAAAATATAGGGGTTGTATGTATAACCTGAACTTCAGTTTAAAGAAAGGACATAAATGGATCTCTAGAAAGACCCCTGGATGCTGTGTGGGAGGTGGTTTGTGCAAGGGCTGGAGTGGAAGCAGAGAGATCCCTCAGGTGGCAACTGCTGTTGTCTTGCTGAGACATGACGGAAGCCTAGACTAGTGTCATAGTGTAGAGACAGACAGAAAAGGACAGACCTAAAATCTATTTTGGGGGGAGAATGTTATTCTTCTTGGTGGTTTGAATGTGTCAAACCACCAAGAACTAAAACATTTATTCAAGGAGCAACATGATACCCATGTTACAGGGAAGGGAGATGGTAGTGCCATTTGTTGATATGGAGACTAGAGGTGGAACAGGTCAGAGCAGGGAACAGATGTTAAGACTTTGGTATTGATCTTAGGGTGAAATCTTCTTTTTTTTTGAGACTGAGTCTCACTCTGTCTCCCAGGCTGGAGTGCAGTGGTGTAATCTCGGCTCATTGCACCCTCTGCCTCCTGGGCTCAAGCAATTCTCCTGCCTCAGCCTCTTGAGTAGCTGGGATTACATGTGTGTACCACCATGCCTGGCTAATTTTTGTATTTTCAGAAGAGACAGAGTTTTGCCATGTTGGCCAGGCTGGTCTTGAATTCATGGCCTCAAGTGATCTGCCTACCTGAGCCTCCAAAGTGCTGGGATTACAGGTGTGAGCCGCCGTGCCCAGCCTGAAATAGTTCCTAGGTACCCAAGTGGAGATAATGATAAAGAAATTAGATATGTGCTTCTGATGTGTGAGTTACCATCACCTGTGAACTGTAGAGAGCCAAAGGCTTGGATGAGACTGTCCAGGAAAGAAGATGGGAGTGGTACAGAGAGAAGAAAAGAGAAGCGAAGACAGGAGAAAAGTGCCTGCAATTACAGCTAGGAAGAGAATGACACGGAAGTCCCTATGGCAATGGAGAAAGGAATATTTATTTAAGGAAGGAGAAGGAAATCAGGAGTGCCTGGTCATGGGGAAGACTGGGAGAGGCAGATGATCCAAAATGGAGGGAGAGGGTGACTGTCATGCTGCTGCGATGTTACAATCAAATGAGAAAAATGTCTTCTGGGTCAGACAGTATGACAATAGTAGAATATAAGAGGAGGACCAGGAAAGCGGGCCTTGTTTAACATCGGGAGGAAGCTGAAAAAAGGACTGGAAGGGAGAAATCAAGAATGAGATCTGTGGCAATTTTATTATTGCTACCAATAATGATAATGGAATGTCCTGAGCTCTTACAATGGAGCAGACAATGTAGTCCTGGTTTTAGAGACACTAACTTATTTATTCTTCATGCAAACCTTTGGAGTTGGTTCTATTAGCCTGTCTTAATTGGGAAAGCTGAGGGTTGGTACAAGTTCATTAAGATGAGTTAGCTGGGGAGCTGAGAGTTTAAGGATTTTCAGTGAGTTAAGTGCAGACAGCTTGCAGATGGCTAAGCTGTGATGATAGGGTAATGGGCACAGGATACTCGTATAGGAAGTCTGGGCTGTGTCAGAAAAGAGAAGAACAGGATGGTGATTGAAGGGCTGGATGGAATGAGGGTTTTTAGGAAAAAAGGCAATTCAGGTTATCTGTAGAGAAATGACGGATGCTGTGAGTAGAGGGTTAAGGTTGATGTAAAAAGGCAGGACCTAGGGATGAGAAGGGGTAGGGTCTAGAGCCTTGATAGAGGAAACCAGTTCAGGAAGGAGAAAATATATTTCTATCTTTTGAGCTGGCAGGAAAATATGAAAAGATACGTGTGGATATAGCATGGTGTTGGGAGTGTGTGGGGCCAGGGATGGTGATTCTAAAGGAAAGTCTTCCCTGGTGGTCTCTGCCTCATTGCATTTCCAACCATGAGGCCATTGGTTGTACATGGGGGTGGAAGAGTCCTTGGAGAAATAATTAGGAGCAACAAGCAAAATGTCATTCTGGAAGAATGTCTTTAGAAGTAGAAAATTGGTGGGAAATAGGGAAATTGATTACCAAAGAATTCCTCCCCTTGCTGCTGTCTTCTGGGGTGTCTCTTTTGTTCTGGGTTCAGGTATAACGCATAGTGCTGGCACATAAGGTCCTTGACCATCTCGATCATTCCTGCTCTAGCACCTCATCACCTACCACCCTTCCCATCCCCATCTGCCAGGACCCCTGTGCTCAGCTCTTTGAACTTTTGGTCTTTGTTCAAAAAAACTTTTGTGTAGGCTGGGCGTGGTGGCTCAAGCCTGTAATCCCAGCACTTTGGGAGGCCGAGGCAGGTGGATCACGAGGTCAAGAGATCGAGACCATACTGGTCAACATGGTGAAACCCCGTCTCTACTAAAAATACAAAAAATTAGCTGGGCATGATGGTGCGTGCCTGTAATCCCAGCTACTCAGGAGGCTGAGGCAGGAGAATTGCCTGAACCCAGGAGGCGGAGGTTGCGGTGAGCCGAGATCGCGCCATTGCACTCCAGCCTGGGTAACATGAGTGAAACTCCGTCTCAAAAAACAAAAACAAAAACAAAAACAAAAACAAACAAACAAACAAAAAACACCTTTGTGTAGATCTTTGTATCTGCCTGGAGTGTCCTACTTCATATCCTTCCTTTGGGGAATTCCTTCTCATCTCAGGATCAACTCAAATGTCAGCCACTCAGGGGCCTTCCCTGACTATCTTAGGCAGAGGGAGTTGATTCTTCAGCTCTCCCATAATATTTTGCTCAAATGCTGCACAAAATGGTGCCTAAATGTGGCATCAACTCTGTAGACACACTCCCTGGGTTAAATCCAGGCTCTGTTATTTATTAGTTTTATGCCCTTGGGCAAGTTACTTAACCTTTCTGTGCCTGGATTTCTTTGGCTTTAAAATGGAAGCAATAATCAAACACCATCAAGTTGTTATGAAGTTTAAATAGATTAATATGCTGCAAGCATTTAGAACAGAGAAGGCATATGATAGTTGAGATGGTGAAGGACCTTAAGTGCCAGCACTATGGGTTATACCTGAACCCAGAGCAAAAGAGACACCCCAGAAGACAGGAGCAAGTGGAGGAATTTCTTCAGTTATGCAGTTTTTGTTCATTGCTTCTTCCATTCTCTTGTAACTCTCTGCCCGTATTTATCTTCCATCCATCTTTTGTTTTCTAATGTTTTATTTTTTCCCTGGGCTATGATTTCTACAGAGTTGGGTCCAGATCTTGTCATTTTGGTCTTACTCATACCTTTTACGCTGACTGCCATAAAACAGGTATTTGGTAAATGATTGATTGGTTGATTTCTAATTCTGGCGTAGATGAGTGTGATTCATCAATGCTTAAAAAACCCTTCCATAGAATTTTGATTTGATTGTTTCTAGCAATTCCACAAAGGGTTTATTCCTCAGAAAATGTCAAAAATAAGAGAAATTTTTGTTCCACTTTATTTCACAATTTAGGTATAAAAATATGCAGAGTTCTTCTTGTGAATTAAGTCAAATATAATCAGAAGAGAAGTAAGCATAATGAGCTACAGATTATCTTCAGTGAACTAATGAGGTGTGTTTTTTTTTTCATTTACAGTTTGTAGGAGGAAATCATGGTCTTCTGAAAAGTGTCCCTGCTTTTGTACAATTTAGGGCAAATATCCATGTCTTTCACAAGTTGCCAAAATCTGTTAAATCTAGTATTTTGTTCCAGTTGCTTGAATCTAGGCACCATTATTTCATCAGCCGACAGAGTCTCCTCTTAAAATCATTATAATAGGGTTTGTCAACATTTGTTTAAAATCCTCCTCAGACGTATAGTTTGTTAGCGGACTGTAGTTTGTCCACCAGATTGCTTTCAAAAACAACCAAAGATTAATGAAAATATTTCTAAAATACCTTATATAAAAATGGGAAGGATCAGGCTGGGAGACTGATTCTTGGCAGTCTTTGACTTTTTATGGCAATTACATAATAACAGTGGTTACGAAGAAATTAGCAGAGTGGAGCATAGTGATATACAACATTTTATATCACATTATAAACACACTGTGAAAATGTTGCCATAAAGTTGTGTGGTTTTCTTTATTAGGCTGTTTTTTTTTAAAGTCCCCCATGTTTCTCATTTGGGTGGTTCAGAGCAGTACCATTGATACAGACAAACTGAGAAGCATAATTACCTTTTAGTTCTGTGGAAAGGAAATCAGATACAGATGAGCTTTCTCACTAATTACTTCCATAAAACAGTGTGATGACACATTGAAATCTCCTCTTGCTTCTGCTTTTGGTGTAACTGCTAAAGCAGATGAACGTTTTTCTTTTCCTTTAAAATCATTAAGATTTTGGTGAATTGTCCATTCATTGATTGTGTTATTCTATGTGTCCCTCCAAGAAATAGTTTGGTTAGTGAATTAATCCTAAAGCATAAAGCAAGAAAAATCTGGCATTGGGCTTTCTTGAAAGGCACACGGGGCATAGTTGGTGATGTAATTGCCACCGTAAGTACTTTTGAGGAATAAGTACTACATTCCCCTTGAATGGAGACATATATGGAAGTTTATTATGCCCACCTTAAAGACAGTGGTGTCCCATGCTTTTTGTTTATGCATGCCCATTAGTTTGTGAGTTTGTATGTTTACTTGTTTGGTTTTATGTTGAGCAAAATTAGGGAACTCTAAGAACTTTTCACTTAACCATGAGTGAAATGGGGAGCTATTGGGATGGCAGCGGGGGTCTGACTGGAGTGGTAACATGATCTAACTTTACAGGATTCCCTGGCTTCTGGGTTGAGAATAGATGGAGGGGAGGCAAGGGTAGAAGTGGTGAGGCCAGCTAGGAGACCCTTGAACTATGACAAGATGTGTAAGATGACAGTAGCTTGGAAAAAGACAGTAAAATGCAGTCCATGAGAAGCATTGACTCTGGGTAAATTCCGAAAGAAGAATCAACATGACTTGTTGATAGATGTGGTTAGGTGTGAAAGAATAGAAGTCAAGCATAACTCTAAGATTTTGGCTAAACAGCTGCAAAGATGGAGCTGTAAGGATTAAGTGATCAACGGGTGAGAATCAGGAGGGTGAGAGAGCAGGATTTGGGGGTGCTGATGAAGTGCTCCTGACATTGCATGCAGCTCTTCCCCTGCTGGCCCCTGAATGCTTCTGAACCTGAGCTCTCTCATCATCGCTCCTATCTCAGGCTCTTTTTAAGAGCTCTGCTAAGCTTCCCATCCTGCCCTTGTGTCTTTGGAGAGTGATCATGAGCTGATGGTTTGCCCAGTGCCTTCTCTGGAAGGTTATTGAGAGTCCTCCCTCAGTCAGGATCCAGGTGGCACGGTAAGGGAAGGTAGTCACTTTTTTTTTTAAATTGTATTTTAGGTTTTGAGGTACATGTGAAGAACATGCAAGATTGTTGTTGCATAGGTACACACATGGCAGTGTGATTTGCTGCCTTCTTCCCCGTCACCTATATCTGGCATTTCTCCCCATGGTATCTCTCCCCAGCTCCCCACTTTTTACATGCCCTGCAAATGGACTGTCGATAATGGTGGTTGATTCTTGGCAGCTGTTTTGCTGTTTATAGCAATGGCTTATGCTATCATGAAGGGAACAGGAATTAGCAGTCTTTATAGTTAGTATATAGAATGTGTGATGTGTAAACATATTATAAGGATGTTGCTTAGAGGGGTTGTTGAGACAGGCCATCCCAAATCCTGACACCAGTAGAATGTTCTCCCTCTGTGATTCTGAACTGCTGGCTTAGTTTAGTATACGAGGTGAGGGCTTTGTGAAATGTACTGTGCGTAGGAATCATATGGGGATCTTTTTTTAAGTTGCTGGTTCTGATTTAGTAGTTCTTAGAGGGAGTGGGAGCACTAAGAATCTGTGTTTCTAACATGAATTGCAGGTGAAGATGTGGCTGGTACTGGCCTAAGGACCAAGTTTTTAGTGGCTTTGGACTTGCTTAATTTCTGCAGTCTGTACAGCTGTTGATCCTCCTAACAAAGATCCAAATGCATCTATCATAAATAGATGGAATGGATGGCATTTGAATTGGTGGAGAGCAGTGCTCAGACCTAATGGGCATGGGAGAGGGCTGACAGAGAGCAGAGGAGGAGGAACAGAGGTGGAATCTAGCATCTTTCTGCAAACACATGGTGCCTATTCCCAGAACTAGGAGTCTTAAGAAGTTGAATTTGATCAGACTACATCTTGGAGGACATTGATTAGCCGACTGACTTTTAGAATATTGTGTCAACCTCTACTTGAACATTTTCAGTGGCTATGCGTCACATGCCAAAATAATTTTAAGTGGTACATGAGCAATTTAGGTTATAGGTGGGGCATCAATATTTTCTTATATTCTTAATAGTTATGTTATCTTGAATTTATCTTAAGAGTTTAGATATCTGCTTTTCTCATCAATTGGTGAGGTTCCTGTGCACAGTGGCCACACTTCATCTGTGGTTCTGTCTCTAGATCCTGCCCATCATCATTGTTCAATACATGGAGAAAGGCCTAGTTAAACTTAGCCAGAGATCCTGAAGTAAATGTAGGTAAACTTTGTTGGGTTCTCAATGTTGGCACTGTTTTCACTAGAACATAATACTTTTAACAAAAATGTAAAGACTTATGAAAAAATATTTTAGAACCTTTCTAATCACTTCTTGGTGAACAAAGCTTAGTATTACAGAGAGGATTAATGATGTTGCCAAAATATAAATCATTCTGACAGATGACACGTTGGTGACAGACAAATTATTGACAGATTCTGGGAAAAAAATGCCAGCATGTTTAAAGTCTGTCTTTAAAATATTAGCTTTTTAAATGGGATCTTTCTTAATTTCTGTATTTTGGGAACACTAGATATTTGTAAACTGTTAAGAATGACTTTTTAAAATTCATTTTCTTACCCTCCCTCAAATAAAAATGGGAGGATTTTAACAAAATAATTATTTGAGACATTACATAGTGGGAGTGGTTAATGAGGATGTTTTATGATAGAATTTAAACTTTGATTTATAAAAAAATTGAGAACATTTAGTTTCTTCAGATTGCTCTTTTATGAGCTTTTTCCCCCCTCAAAAAAGCTTGTTTGATTTTTCTAATCGTTAAAGTAATAAATATTAGTTGTAGAAAGTTTTAGGAAAATATTGAAAAACTTAAAAAGTAAAGTAAAAGTCATATGATTCCCAACATGAAGAAATACTGTTTTGGCATATTTTATGTGTGTCTTATAATATCTCTCTGGTTTTGGTATCAGGGTAATACTAACCTAGTAAAATGAATTGGGAAATATTGTTTCCTTTTCAATTATCTGGAAGAGTTTGTGTAGAATCACATTATTGCTTCCTTAAATATTTGGTACTATGTATCAGGTAAGCCTTCTGGGCCTGACATTTTCTTTGTGAGAAGATTATTTATCTATGTCTTTGTTGAGTGAACTATGGCTGTTTGTGTCAACAGATTTATCAGGTTCATCTAAGTTGATGAATGTATTGGTACAAATTTAGTTATAATTTTTCTTGTTATCCTTTTAGTATCTATAGCATCTGTAATAATGTCATTGCTATCATTCTTGATATCAGTAATTTCTGTCTTTTCTGGATTAAAAAAAGGGTTACTAATTTTATTGATGAAGAGTTTTTCAATGTAGCTAAAGGTTTTTAAATTTTATTGAGCAATAACAATGACAAAAACCCACCAGCTTTTGATTTTGATTTTTCTGTATTGTTTTTCAGTTTTGTATTTGATTGATTTCATTCCTGATTTTTCCCCCTTCCTTCTACTTCATTTGGCCTTAATTTGATGAGATGAAAGCACAGTTCATTGATCCTAGATGATCTTTTCTGATATAGGTGTTTCATGACATTCCTTTCTCCCAAATACTGCTTTAGTGTCTTTCATACATTTTGATATTGCCATATTCTTTCACTACAAAATACATTGTAATTTCTTTTTGATTTCTTCTTTGATCAGTGGGTTATTAAGAATTATGTTATTTAGTTTAAAAATATTTGGGGATTTTCCAGTGATATTTCTGTTGTTAGTTTATAACTTAATTCCATTGCAATCAGATAACATATTTTGTATGAATTATTTTAAGTGTATTGAGATTTGTTTTCTGACTCAGAATTTGGACTGTCTTCATAATTCTCACTGTGAACTTAATAGAAAAATGTACAATCTGCTGTTTTAGGGTGGAATATTCTAGAAATGCCAGTCAGGTCTATTTGGTAGATAATGTTGTCTTCTATAGCCTTATTGATTTTTCTGTCTAGTTGTCCTGTCAATTATTGAAGAGAGACATATTAATCTCTGACTCTGTGGATATGTCCATTTCTCTGTGTAGTTCTGTTTTGGCTTGTGTATTTTGAAGCTTATTAATTAGGGGTGTGAATGTTTAGGGTTCTTACATCTTCCTGATTAGTGAATCTCTTTATCATTGTCAAATAATTTTATTCTGTTGTTATTATTATTCTGAAAGTTTCTTTCTCTGATATATAGTTATACCAGACTTTACAGGAAAAATTATATTTCCTAAACAATACAGTGCAACAATTTACATATAACCATATATATATGGTTAATCCAGCTTTCCTTTGATTAGTGTTATCATGGTATATCTTATTGCATTCTTTATTTAACTTTTTTATGTCTTTATATTTAGAGTACATTTCTGTAGGCAGTACATGGTTGTTGGGTCTTGCCTTTTTATCCATTTTGACAATCTCTGTGTTTTAATTGGGATGTTTAGACCATTTATATTTAAGGTAATTATTGACATGGTCAGGTTTAAGTCTATCATCTATTTGTTTTCTATTTGCTCCATCTGTTCTTTGTTCCCCTTTCCCTTTTTTGTTGCTTTTAAATTGTTAGCATTTTTTTATGATCAATTTTATCTCCTTTCTTGGTTTGTTAGCTTTAGAGGTTGCTTTAGAGTTTATAGTAAAATCAGGCTTCCATACCCATGAGTTCCACATTGGTGGATTCAACCAACTGTGGATCAAAAATATTTGGAAAAAAAAAAAAAGCATCTGTACTGAACATGTAGACTGTTTTTATTGTCATTATTTCCTAAAGAAAACAGTATAACAACTATTTAAATAGCATTTACATTATATTAGGCAGCGTAAATAATCTGGAGAAGATTTAAAGTATACTGGAAGATGTGCATAGGTTATATGCAAATACTATACCATTTTTTATCAGCGACTGGAGCATTCGCAGATTTTGGTAGCTGAGCTGGGTTTTGGAACCAATCCCTCATGGATATTGAGGGATGCCTGTGTACATACTTACCTGGCATATTTTAGGTACTCAGTAAATATTTACTGAATGAAGACATGAACAAATGTCTCCCTGGTACCCAGGCCACAGGGCTGCTGAGAGCCAGAGGCACCAAGAGTGGCTATCAGTCCTATGCTGTCAGACAATTTTTCTTCCCCAGCTTTTAATTTTTTCTCTTTTATGCCATATTATTTATGGCTATTGGCTTTACTCTTCTGGTCGTGATGTTAGTCCCTTGAGATTAGGCATCTATATCCTCCTCTCCCTCAGTCCCTGAAGGTTTCAGTAAATAGGGTCTTTATCCTCAGGTGTGCTTTCCCCAGGCTTTTTTTTGAACGAGTGCATGGGGTGGATCCTCTGGATGAAGGAGGCTATGGCCTTGACTTATTGTGGCCAAACCCCTAAAAGTAAGAAATTCTTATCAGGAAGGACAGATATTTTTTAAGGTAGTAAATAGAAAAAAAGCCTTCAAAGAAATGGTCTAAATTAACTTTAGCTGATCTAGGCAAAGCTACACATGGGAAGGAAATTCAGATCTAACAGATTTTCCCCATTCTTGGAATGCCACCAGTTTTTTCAAGTCTCTTGGAAAAGCACACAGACACACCCCCCTACACACACACGTATATATATGATTGGACTTCTTGATTAAAAAAGAAAAACTTATGCTTTCTTTTTCTTTTCTCTTTTGCAGCAAGTAACTGGCAGAAGTTTTGGTGATAAAGATTTTCGGACAGGTTTAGAAAATGGAATCCTCCTCTGCGAGTAAGTATAGCCTATATTCAGTTGGTTTTATTCAAAAAAGTCATTAATACTATCCAATTTGCCTGTAAGACTTCTGAAAGTAAAAATATCACTGGGCTAGCTAGGCAAGAAACACAAGTCAGTGTGGGAGCCTTGGTGTGTCAGTAGGGAGTGGTGGGGACTGTGGCAACTGCAAACAAGACAGAGAAAGAGCGCCTGGTAGCTGATGCTCAGCTCCAGTAATCTTTCTCTGTGCATCAATTTGAGCCCAGGTAATTGTAAGGGTGGACCTAATTGTGGTAAAAGTAATAGCCTTTCTCCCCTCTTAAATCCCAAACAAAAGCAGCTTGTGCCAAAAGAAGACAGTGCTTCTAAATACTTACAGCATCTTAAAAGCATGCCAGGTTATGTTCCTCGCTTTGCCTGTTTCACTGATATATTTTGGATATTTAATTTGTGCTGTGGGCAAAATTTAAATGTGAACAATAACTGTATTGTTTAATTTTTGTGTTTTGAAGAATTCATAGCTCCTGTGAAGTAGTTCTAGATACAAAATAAGCAGAGCTTTCATACTTATAAAGTATAGACATAAATTTCAAGATTTCAAAATTTGTATTAATTCTGTGATTTCTGTAATTACAGAATTATTCTGTAATTTCTATACTGATTTTTTTGAAGTAAAATGTACATACACTGAAACAGCTCCTAATTGTACAATCTAATGGCTTTTGAAAGATGTGCACACGTATGTAACCTATACCCTAATCAAGATTAGAATAAAAAGTTTCCTCATGCCCCTTTTCACTCAGTCTCAAGCTCCTGGAGACAAACACCATTCTGATCTGTGTCACCGTAGCATCTATTTTGCCATTTCTTAAACTTGATGTCAATTGAATCATATAGAAAAAAACTCTTATTCTGGCAGCTTTCAGAATATTGCTTGGGATACACTGATGAAATGGAAGGGGTGTGGGTTTCGGAGCCTGAGGACAAGAGAGTCATGTTCCTACTTTACTCCTAAATCATTTAATCTCCCCAAGTGTCATTTTATTTTCTAAAATCGTAATAAAAAATATAACTCTATTTCATAGGCTTTTTATAAATTTCAAAAGATAGGGTAAGTGAGGCACTTTCAAAGATTGTGCAGCACTGTACAAATGTTGACTATTTTGTTGAACCTCTCAACATAGCTCATGTCAGCATTTTTTTCTACTTCCCCAGTGTTCTTCTTTCTTCAAAAACAAGTGTGTATCTTCTGTTTGATGTTTCCATGTTCTATTTTCTACGAAGCCTCTCCGCCCTACTCATATTGTTAATCCCTCACCACCTCTTTTCCCTTTATTATTACATCTAAATCAGAGCTTAACTCTTAGGTAAGCTGTAATTACTTCAGCACCTCAGTGGAGGCAAGCCCAGTCAGGCTCTGAACTCTTTCCTTCTGTTCTAGCACTTGCCTTTCCCATGATTCTGGGCTTAGCCCTCTCCTGAACAGAATCTGATCTAATTCATGTGGATCATGTTGGTTGAGTTGAAGTGGGTCTTTTGTCCAAGTTTTGTTTACCTAACATTTGCTCCAGAGATTCTTGTAGGCGTCCACTTCTCTACTGTATTCTCATGCCTGGTAGGTAGGATGAAATTGTCTAAGGCATCTCACCACGGGGGATTGGACCCACTGGTCTATTTGAAGGAACATGAGCTTTGGAGTCTAAGGACTAGATCCCTCATTTCCCCAGTGGGACTCTAGCTAGCAGCCCTGGCAAAGAGTTTGCTAAAGTGGAATGAACCACATAGGAGGCCTGAGGCAAGGAAAGCCAGTAGCATGAACTCCAGCTAGGTCCTTTAAGAGAAAGCTGGGTCAGGAGCCATAGAAACCAGGTGCACACAGATTTCTAGAGATGGAACTTGCAGAGCAATGAGAACCAAAACCATGACCCAGGAGCTGCATGCAGCGGTGGCTGCGGACAAGGGAGGAAGAGCGTTTTCTTCCTCACCCTTATGGCTAGGTTTTGTCTACGTTGAGACTATGAGGCTGCCACAGACTGAGATTAGCAGGTGTATTTTCTGGAACTTGTATCCCAAGGCCAATCTAGCAAAAAGGAGGACTTGCTCTGTTGCCAGTGTGGGATTGGTAGATGGCAGGGGCCAAAAGCCAGGACACTCAGCATGGAGGGTTTTAGGAAGTTGAAGGCTCCCAGACAATGGAGCTACGCAGGTGTCAAACACCTGTCTTTGGAGATTAGATTAGAATGCCTAAGTCTGTACTACTCTCTAGAACCAGAGAGAGTTTAGAGGATGCTGGTCATTAGGAGTTCTAACTCATAGCTACCCCACTCCACAGAAACATTTAAAAATAGAAGGACTCTCTACAATTTCAAATTTTGAAAACTAAGCAGTTTTGCTCTTCTTAGAATGGGACTTTTTATAGTACATAGCCTTTAAAAAATTATTTGATGCTTTCCAGTTTTGTGTTATTCAAAATAGAAGCCCAGTTGGTATCTTGGAACAGTGTTTTCATCCCAGTTGGCAAATACATGAGCAGCATTATTGAATTCTTTCTTTTGTTCAACAAATGTTCATCGTTTTGTCCAAGTTGGATCCACTATAAATGTTAGTAGCAACTGTGTAGAGACACCAGGCTCTTTGTTCACTAAAAATTTCCTGGTTTGTTGTAGGAAAAAAAAAACTTCATCATTTTCATCAAACAGAAGGATACCTTCTGGGCTGGGGTCTGGTTTTCTCCTGACCAGCCTGGTTTCAAACTTCACTGTGGTCTCTAAGGAATATTATTATACTTATTTTACGGAGGACATAACTGGGGTACAAAGGATTAAATAACTTGGCTAAGGTCACACAGATAAAAAAATATTTAAGTTTTGCTGGGCACAGTGGCTGATGCCTGTAATCTCAGCACTTTGGGAGGCTGGGGCAGGTGGATCACCTGAGGTCAGGAATTCGAGACCAGCCTGATCAACATGGTGAAATCCCATCTCTACTAAAAACACAAAAAATTAGCCGGACTTGATGGCGGACACCTGTAATCCCAGCTACTTGGGAGAATGAGGCAGGAGAATTGTTTGAACCAGGGAGGTGGAGGTTGCAGTGAACCGAGATTGCACTACTGCACTTCAGCCTGGGCAACAAGAGCGAAACTTTGTCTCAAAAAACAATTAAATTCAGGAGGCCTGATTCCTTAGCTTTTGCTCTTCATCACTGTCCTGTTCTAGAATTAGGATTCTAATGGGAGAGAAAAGAAAGAGATTGGCAGGTGGGGAGAGGAGGGGGCATTAGTGCCTGCAGACATAAGTGTGAGGAGGGTGGCAGTGCAAAGGGTGAACCACCAGGTCTCAACTGGGCAGAGGACAAAGAAGGACTGTATGGGGTTGATGGTCTTAGAAAAACATAAGCATCAAGGACCTGGTGGTCCCACTTGGGCCAAGAAGGCGACTTTCATAAAAATGAGGGCAAGAGAGCTGAAAGGGTCAGAGACTGTGGTCAGTGGAGGATGTAGGTGTTTCAGTTATCAATAGAGTGGTCAAGACCAGATGGCGACAAACAAGAATAGTGGACCTGGATTAAAGACTACGGAGACAGGAGAGAGAAAAGACGAGCACCTACATGCAGCATCTACGACAGAAATGGAATACCCTCAAAATCACCCTGGGAGATCTCGTATTTCATATGGCTTTGAATATGCAACTCCCATGCAGGAATACTAATACATAAATGTATAATTTATAGTAACAGCAAGCACAAAATAGAGTGTATGTGCTCAGTGGAATGGCAGTAGATGTGTTTTTGCCATCCTCATGTCTCTCTCCCTCTTGTTTTTGCCAAGTGTGTGTGTAGTTGAAGTTTCAGAGGTTAAATGCTTAAATGATATGAGCCCTCTTCTGAGTGTTTAATAAAAGAATGGGGTCAAAGTGTGACAGAGCCACAATCATGTGACAAATGTTATGCTGTTAAAAATATTAATCATATATGGCACAGTGTCCTTGATGATTTATGAGTCAAAAAGTAAGGATGCAGAGAGTTATTCTTTAAAGAAGAGGTTCCCAGGGGTTGAGCATGGTGGCTCATGCCTGTAATCCCAGTACTTTGGGAGGCCAAGGTGGGCAGACCACGAGGTCAAGAGTTTGAGACCAGCCTGACCAACATGGTGAAATCCTGTCTCTACTAAAAATACAAAAATTAGCTGGGCATGGTGGCACGTGCCTGTAATCCCAGCTACTCAGGAGGCTGAGGCAGGCAAATTGCTTGAACCCAGGAGTCAGAGGTTACAGTGAGCCAAGATTGCACCACTGCACTCCATCCAGCCTGGGCAACAGAGTGAGACTCCATCTCAAAAAGAAGCTATTGGAGTCATTAGAAGGTGATATTCTCTACTTCCCTGACAAACACACCAGGCTGTTTTGAAATGACTCCAGAAATGAAACTTTCTGACTTGTATTCCTGACTCTGATTTTATTATTGAGATAGGAGTCTATGGAATTTTATCTGGATCAGGGGTTGGCAAATTATGGCCCTTGGCCTGTGTTTGTACTGGCCTTCTTGCTAAGGATTTTTTTTTTTTTAACATTTTTAAAGGATTGTAAACCAAACTAAATTAAACAAGAGTCCATACGTGGCTCACAAAGCCTGAAGTGTTTACTATCTGGTCCTTTACAGAGAAACTTTGCCAGTTCAAAAGGACTGTGGAATTAATTTTAGCTGTAAATTGTTTATCCTTGTAAAGTTAAGAAACGGAGTTTGGGCAGTGCAAAATGCTCTTTGGGTAAATCAAATAACTTTTTACAAAATGTTTTCCCAGGAGTCTCTTTATAAGTTTTCTCCCCCACCTTTTTATTTTGGACAATTTCAAATTTATAGAAAAGTTATGAGAATAATATAATAGATATCCATGTACCCTGCACCTCAATATACTAATTAGTATCATTTTGTCATATTTGCTTTATCTCTTAATGTATATATGCCTATTTTTCTCTGAGCCATTTGGACATAAGATGCAAACATTGTGAAACTTGACTCCTAAATGTTGCAGGGTGGATCTTTTAAATATAGGAACATTATCCTCCATAAACATTCAAGGCATTTAGCAATAATACAGTAACATCTAAAGCATATTCCAGAGTTAAATCCTAGTATCCCCAGCAATATCCTTTATGCTGATTTTTTTTTAAAATCTAGGATCTAATCAAAGGTCACACATTGCATTTGGTTAGGTCTCCTTAGTTTCTCTAAAACTAGGACCATCCATCCAGTCTTTTGTGTCTTTCATCACATTAACATGTTTCAAGATTCCAGACAAGCTATTTTGTAGGTATCTTACATTTTGGTTTTTCTAATTGCTTCCTCATGGTTAAATTCAGGTTAGACAGTTATAGCAAGGGAATTACATGGGTGATGGTAAATGTTCTTGGCATGGGACATAGTAGAGTTTTTCCCATTGCTGGTGATGTTATGATTGATAATTGGTCAAGGTGATATCCCAAGATTTATGCATTGTTAATATGCCTTTTCTTCTTTGTCACCTGTGGAAGATACTCTGAGGTTGTGGAAATAAGTTGGTATCCCAAGCTCTTTCATCCAATGGGTTTAGTATCTGTTGATGATACTTTCCTCAATCAGTCATTACACTTAGAGTTGCACAGTGGGGATTTTCTCATACTATTCTTTCTACATTTGTTAGCTGGCATTCTTGTGTCTTTTTTAAGAAAAGAGCTTTCCTCCCTCCTCTTTTTGAGTATCAACAATCCATTGGCATCCAAACTTTTATATTACCCTTAATTGCTAAAAAGTTCTCTATCGATAATGAAGGAGGTAAGTCATAATAGCAGGGCTATTTTACAAATACAACCAGAATATACAGCCTCTAAGATTTTAAAGTCAGTCTACTGGAAAAAGATTTTAGAGCTTCTGTGTTCATATAGGTAGGTGGTTTATATTTCTATTTGTTTTTATATTATCTTCCAATTCTTACTTTATCTTAGTGTTCACCTTTTGCAAGGTCAGATGTCCTGCCTTGGCCAATGTTCAGGCAGATCCACCAATATGACCATACTGGGCACACCTGCCCGAGGAAGGAGATTCCAGTGAAGACTTGGAGAGAGAAAGGTACTAGAAAAATGTAAGCATCAAGAGTCTGATAGTCCTGCTTGGTTTAATACAAGTGAGGGCATGAGAGAGCTGAAAGGATAGGAGGCTGAGGTCAGTGGAGGATGGAGGGGTTTCAGTTTTCGATAGAGTGGTCGAGACCAGATGGAGACAAACGAGAGAGGTGGACCTGGACTACAGAGGCAGGAGAGAGAAAAGACTAGCACCTTCAGGCAGCATAAATGATGGAAAGTGAGTAACATCAAAATCACCCCAGGAGATGTCATATTTTAGCACAGGGGCTTTAGGTGATGTCACTGGGGGGTTCAGGTAAGAACTTTGCACAAGAAAGACCATTAATGGGCCAGCCGCAGTGGCTCACGCCCGTAATCCCAGTACTTTGGGAGGCTGAACTGGGTGGATCAGGAGGTCAAGAGATTGAGACCATCCTGGCCACCATGGTGAAACTCCATCTCTACTGAAAATACAAAAATTAGCCAGGCGTGATGGTGTACACCTGTAATCCCAGCTACTCAAGAGTCTGAAGCGAAAGAATAGATTGAACCTGGGAGGCAGAGGTTGCAGTCAGCTGAGATTGTGCCACTGCACTCCAGCCTGGCGACAGAGTGAGACCCCATCTCAAGAAAAAAGAAAGACCATTAATGACCATGGTGGTTTTCTTTAAACCCCGAGAAAAGTACAGACCACACATGAGTTAGTTCTACACAGAACCTTCAATATTTTTAAGTTAGTCATAGTAAAAATTATTTCTTTGAAAGCATAGATATATGTGAATGAGGAAGAGCCTGCTGGTGGCTTACCGTTTTCTGTCTTATCTAAAGCATTCACTGCAAGAACCTCAAGGAAATGAACTCTTAAGTGTTTTAGAATCTCATGTCTTTTGACCAGAGCTGTATGAAAGTCATATTTCTGCCTGTAAGCATACAGTGGTGTAATTGGCGTAGGAGGCCGAAAAGATTTCCTCACTGTTCGGTGTTGCTTGATGTGTAAAATCAAGAGTGGATAAGCCCTGCAGGGATAAGTTATCTAGTCGTCACTACGTCAGAAGGAGACAGAGGTATTCCAGCTTTTCTTTTGTTTCTTCTGCTCCCATGTTGCCTGTTTAGGGATAATTGTATGAAATTTTCAGATCCTTTGGTGGGGTCATTCCAGAAAAGGGACAGGCTTCCTTGCATTTTATCTCTAAGGTGCAAATGAAAGTAACTTGAAAACATCCTTTTCCTGGTGATGAGGCACAATTACTGAATTATAGAAAACAATAGAAGACAAATTAATTCCTTTGCCCACTGTACTAAATCTTTAGTGGGAATCTTAATTTAGAATCAGAAAGGTGGGTTTAAAGTCAATGTCACTTTCACTCCCACCTCCCAGTGTAGAATTCTATTGTTTTTGTCTTCAAATTTTATTTTAAGTTCCAGGGTATATGTGCAGGATGTGCAGGTTTGTTACATAGGTAAATGTGTGCTATGGTGGTTTGTTGCATAGATCAACTGGCTCTGTCACCCAGGTATTAAGCCAAGCATCTATTAGCTATTCTTCCTGATGCTCTCCCTCCCCCAGCACCCTCCTCCTGTACCACTGACAGGCCTCAGTGTGTGTTTAACCCCTATGTGTCTATGTGTTCTCATCATTCAGCTCTCATTTGTAAGTGAGATGTAGCGTTTGGTTTTCTGTTTTTGAGTTTGTTGAGGATGTTGGCTTCTAGCTCCATCCATGTCCCTGCAAAGGACATGATCAAATTCCTTTTTATGGCTGCATAGTATTCCATGGTGTATCTCTACCATATTTTCTTTATCCAGGCTATCACTGATGGGCATTTGGGTTGATTCCATGTCTTTGCTATTGTGAATAGTGCTGCAAGGAACATATGCGTGCATGTATCTTTATAATAGAATGATTTATATTCCTTTGGGTATATACCCAGTAATGGGATTTCTGGGTCAAACGGTATTTCTGCTTTGGGATCTTTGAGGAATCACCACACTCTCTTCCACAATGGTTGAACTAATTTACATTTACACCAGCAGTGTAAAGCATTCCTTTTTTTCTGCAATCTCGCCAGCATCTGTTGTTTGATTTTTCAATAATCACTATTCTGATGGCGTGAAATGGTATCTCATTGTGGTTTTGATTTGCATTTCTCTAATGATCCGTGACGTTGAGCTTTTTTTCATACTAGTGTAGAATCCTTTTTTCACTTTCCTCATTTCCTACATGTAGACATGTGTCAAAATGATGTTGGGTCTTCTACATTTAGAGAATGGGTTTTTTTTTTGGTAGTGGGGGGGGTTGAGTTGAAGTCTGCTAGTGAGAATTTTTGTTGTTGTCAGTGATAGACATGCAGCTGAAACCAGTTTGGTTCATGTGAATAAGCACAGAGGTCAATCACTGGTACACACACATACCCCAGGTACAGACATAACTATATAACCATGCTTGAACTACATTATCTGTCTGTCTGCCTCCCTGCCTCTCTCTCTCTGCATATATATATGTGTCTAAGTTGTCTGTCCATCCACCCACCTATCCATCCAGCCAGCCAGCCATCATCTATCTCTTGATTCTGCTTTCTTCTTTATTGCCTTTGTCTTTGGGTAAGCTTTCCTATGTGGTGACAAAGTTGGCTACTGTTAGCTTTTAGCTTATATTTCACTAGCTTTGCAATCCCAGCAGGAAAAAAGAGATTTTTTTTTTTTTTTGGAGTAAAGTAATCCCACTAGAAGTCCTGGTGCCTACCCTTTATTGACCTCAGTTGGGCCTGGTGCTCATCTTGGAATTAACCAAGTGACCAGGTCTGGATTTGCCCTTGCTTGGAGCCAGGAAGTAGCCTGAGCTCTCACCACAGTCTACCCTACCCCACATCTACCCTACTATGCCTGGAGAGTTGGGAGGGAAAGTTGCTCAAGTGAAAATTAAGAAGCTATTATCAAAGAAGAAGGATTGACTATTGGACGAACAAAATCAATACATGCCTGCTGAGGGACTGTTCTATCCAACAAGGATGGGCTGCCTTCGGAACTTCTGGTGGAGAAAAGGTGAGCCTAAGAGTGGTGTGCAAGCTTTATTAGGTGTCTTCAAGGCCTGGGTTAGACTCACATAGGGGTATGTTCAAAGAAGGATACTTGGGAGAGACTTATGTTTTGAGAAATTTCCTGTCAGGAGTCCATTCCTTTATCCCTTTCCTCTCTAAACTACAGAGTGAATTCCCTTGGTGAGGTAAAGCTGAGGCCACTGAAATCTACAGATCGGTCCTTCCTTGGGAGTATTGCCAGAGAAAAGCCTCTCTCCTGAGAAACAGGCCTTGTCCTCTGCAGGTTGGTTTCCGCAGCCCTCAGGTGATAACTGCCTTTGCTCTGAGCTTTCTCCCAGGCTTTTAACCTTGCTCTCCAGGGGTTTGGGCTGATGCTTCCAGGAGCTACCATTTTTCTCCCTATGTGGCTGCCATGTTCCCTAACCCTGCTGCCTCTGAGCACTTGGAGCTGGGAGAGAGATCTCTCTCCCAATGATAGCTCTTTGAGCAAATCTTAGACAGTTGGTCCTCTGAGCAGTCTGTACTTTCTCCTTTTAATGTATAGTGCCCTCTACTAAATAACTTGGCACCAGTTCCCTGAGAGTGGACAGGAGACCTTGGAGCTATCCAACTGAGTTTCTCCTCACAGCCATTTGCTGTCTCCTAGAATAAGAACTCTCTATATCCAGTTCTGTCCAACCTCAGGGTGTGTCTCTGCATACTTGAGACCTTTTCTTTTCAGGGCCTGGGGTTAATGTTTGCTTCCCTGGCATTAGTCCCAATGTCTGTTCATCCTGAATTTCCTAGAATTTCTTTAACCATTTCTTCCAGGAGGTCCAGGGGAGCCCCAGCAAATGGGATCTCTGTGGAGCTGTTCAAACATCCTAGGTGGGTTTTGAAACTGATGAGCTCCTGTGTCTCCACAGGGATGATATTGATGTCATCAGAACAATTCCTTTTTGCATCTGAGCAGTTCCACCTATTGCAGATAATTTTCCTCCTCCATCTTGCTCACTTTCAGCCAGTGGTACCTCCTACTCATGAGAACAACCCCATACTCACCTTCAGATTCTCAAATGCTTTCTTTTTTTCTTTTTTTTTTGAGACGGAGTTTCGCTCTTGTTACCCAGGCTGGAGTGCAATGGCGCGATCTCGGCTCACCGCAACCTCCGCCTCCTGGGTTCAGGCAATTCTCCTGCCTCAGCCTCCTGAGTAGCTGGGATTACAGGCACGCGCCACCATGCCCAGCTAATTTTTTGTATTTTTAGTAGAGACGGGGTTTCACCATGGTGACCAGGATGGTCTCGATCTCTTGACCTCGTGATCCACCCGCCTCGGCCTCCCAAAGTGCTGGGATTACAGGCTTGAGCCACCGCGCCCAGCCTCTTTTTTTTTTTTTTTAAAGATGGGGTTTCACCATGATGGCCAGGCTGGTTTTGAACTCCTGATCTTAGGTGATCCACCCACCTCGGCCTCCCAAACTGCTAGGATTACAGACGTGAGCCACCACACCTGGCCCCCAAATGCTTTCTGACAATGGTGGTATTGGATTTGTAACTTGCCTACAGAAGAATTGTAAAGCCAAATTTCAGTGTGTGTATGACTATGTTTATTTTCTTACCCTGATTCTTACTGATATGCTCTCCTTTATTCTTTGGTTTGCTTATTATTTTCCCCACCCTTTTCTTCCATTTTTGTTATTCTCTAAGGACATATTTAACAAAAGCCAGTTCAAAGCCTTTTAGGAGAAAGTATAGTGGAAAGTGAATGGATTTTGGCATTCCTACATTGAATCCTATGAAATTGTGTCAATAGACTAAAAAATAATCAGATAATGTGATTTCCTAGGGTTCAGTCTAGCAGATGGAGGAGATCACATTAAAATAGTCAAATAATGTAATTTCCTAGGGTTCAACCTAGCAGATGGAGCCTCCTGTATGACCTTAGGATAGTAACCTAACCTTTCTGAGTTCCTCAGTTTACTTATCTATAAAAACAGATAATAATTGAAAAAAATCATATAGGATTGTTCTGAGGATAGAATTAATTGAAAATAAGTATAAAATTCTTTGTTTCATGATTGGAACATAACAAGCATTAAATGCTAACTTTTCCCCATTCATCTATGTAACGGGGAAATTACTACTTCGTGAGGTTTCTGGGAGATTCCAGTGAGAAAATACAGTGAAGCACTCAGCAGCTATGTCTAGCACTTGCTTGGCACCCTGTACCACTGGCTGGTTCTCATTATTATTGTTGGAAATAGTCCAAAAGTCAATTATGAATATGACATAGTCATCGCAACTCTGTGTCACTGTGCACTTACTGGCTCACTCCCTCAGTCTGCCAACAAGCCATGGGATGAAGGCATTTGGATTTTACTTTCTAGTTTCTCTCATCTAGCTTGTGATCAAAAACTGGGCAAGATAATTTGGGTCCCTTACAAACTTGATCATGTGTGAATAATGAACTTTGGCTGGCAGAGCTTGGGGACTAGAGTGATTGTTTTGAAAACAATAACCTTGACCTCTGTGGTGATGTCATTTCCTCCCACTTCATCCAGTCTGTTGTGGTTTCCTTCTCTGGGAAGCTGTTCCAGAACCTTCTAGGCAGAGTTAATAGGTTCCTATCTGGCTGTAAGAACCCATATACAACTCCACTTTAGTGCTATCATAGAGCTCTACTTCTTTGTTCCATGTTTTACCAGATTGAGAGCTTCTTAAAGACCCTTTCTATTTATCTTTGTATTTCACTCATTTGACACTGGTGTAGCAAATAATCCATCTAAGAAACACTTGATGAATAGATTGAGACCCAGATATAAGAATCTACCTATAGATTCTCAATCTTGATCATCAATACTGCCTTTAACTTTATCCCAGTCTTAGTCAATATATTCTCTCTCTCTTTCTCTCTCTGTTTCTGACACACACATTCTCTCTCTCTCTCTCTCTCTCTCTCTCTCTCTCCCTCCCTCCCTCCCTCCCTCCCTCCCTCCCCACACTTTGTATAAACAACAGACCTATCCCTGAAGACCGGGAGACCAAAGGATGGATGTCTTTGCTTTCTCCAAGTATAAGATTCTCTATTACAAATTCCATCTTCCTAGGAGTCATAGAACTGAACTTAAAAGTTTTGTTTTGCAAACATAGCCTCATGAAATGAAAGTCTGAGTATGTTAATCTACAAATAAGTGACCAATAAAGAATGTTTTAGTGGATTTTTATCTCCATTCCTATGTTGCTGAAATAATTTTCTGGAGATAAGAAATCTGTTGGCAAACACTTTTTCTGTCATCACTGATAAATTAGCTGCTTGTCAGAAGGAGGGCTGGCCTTAGATTCTTGTCGTGATTTCAGCATGAGATGTGGTGTGTCACGGATGTGTCCTAGTCTTCTAGGACAGACTGAGGGTTGATAGTGTAGCTCTGTGTGGAGACATTTTATCACATGGAGGAATTGTTGGCTGTCGACCATGTGCTGCATAGCACCAAATTAGGCACCAAGAGGCATAAAAACAGAATGTAAAACATGATCTTCAAAAGTTGTATATGATGTGCTTGGGGACTGGACCCACACACACACAGCAGTGAAGTTACAGTATAATCCAGTGTACAAGTAAATGTAAAAGCAATCAAGATTTAATCTCTAAGATTTAATAAGAGGTTAAATGAGGATATTGTTAACAGCTTGGGAGACAGTTAATTGGGGAGATATAATATTAATTGACTGTTAAGAAAAGAATAGGTTGAGAGAATGAGAGAAAGAGAAAATCATCTTTATAGAAAAAAAGCAGTTTTTCTTCTTTATACTTTCATAACACTCTGGTCACCAAAATGTGTGGTTTTTGTCCCCCATAATGTCAAATTCTCCAGTACCAGCTGGGTATCTTAAAGTTTAACTTAACCTTGACACTAACTGGAGATAATGCAAGTCCCACAGATTAAGGGCTCAGTCCCACAAGACTGCCTTTCCTCCACTTTAGATGCCAATTGCGAGTAGTAGGTCCGCAGGGGACCCACAACTTCTGTCCACTTGGCTACAAATAGGAGGGTTTCATGGGAACATTTATCAGAATGGCTCACAGAACTCCAGGGAACGTTTGTGTATATCTACAGATTTATTCTAAAAGATCTGATAAAGGGTACAGATGAATGACCAAATGGAAGAGATGCAAAGGGGAAGGCATGGCGCCAAGGGAATGGGGTTTTCATCCCCTTCTGGTTGGTCCATCCTCCCAGCACCTCCACATGCCCAGCAACCCAGAATCTCTTCAGACTCTGTTTCAGGGATTTTTATGGAGGTTTTGTCACTTAGGCATGATTGGTTATTAACTCTGTTTCCAGCCTGTTTCCCCTTCCTGGAGGATGAGAGTAGGGCTAGAAGTTCCAAGCTCCTAATCATAGCTCCATCTTTATGGTAACCAGCCTCCATCTAGGAGCCTACCAAGAGCCACCTCATTAGAGCAAAAGACGTTCCTATCACCTGCTCCTATCACCCAGGAAATTCCAAGGGATTAGGAGTTCTGCGTCAGCAACTGGGGTCAAAGACTAAATATTAGAGAGAAAAAAATGTACCTAGCATTCCTATTGCTCAGGCAATTACAAGGATTGTAGGGACTCTGTGCCAGGAGCTAGGGATGAAGACCAAAGTATAGATTTCTTAATATAATTCACAGTATCACAGCATACTACAAAGGCAGGAGGAAAGGTTTGGAGTCAGGAATGAGTAGGCTGTGTTTGGCACACATAGAGGAGAACTGCCTGAGAGGGCAAGGGCATCTCTTCCTTTACCCAACTGACCTTTATAAGAACCCACTTACGAGTGTGGTAAGTTACTGTAAAGATGAATGCACTATGTGATCGCATCATGTAATGGTGGTGGTGGTGGGGCAGCTGAACTGAAATCTAAATCCTGACTCTGTGGAATATAAACCTCAGGTTCCCTTCAAGAAGCAATATTTAGGTGGAGACCTGAATGAAGAGGAGAAATTCTTCTCTTCTACAGGAAGGAAGAAAGGGAAATGAAAATTGAGAAGAAACATACTCTAGGGCCAAAAGAATAACATGATTGAAATCCCTAAGACTGGAACAAGCTCTGTGTCTTGGAGGAATTACAGGTAGTCTTGTTTGGCCAAAATGTAGAAAACCAGTGGGGGAATGGTATGAGATTAGTGTGGATGGAGAGAAATAGTAGGGGCAAGATTGTGCAGGGCCTTGCAAGACATATAAGGATTTGGGGGTTTGATTCCCAAGAGCAATGGAAATGAAGAGGATTTTGAAGAAATTAACAGCACCTGGTAGAGTGTAGAGATGAATGAAAGAAAAGACAAAAAATAATTTTGATGTTTCAGTTGAGTGGGGCTCTGATACAAGCCAGAAATTCTCCTCTATTTGTTGCAGAGATCATGGTTTCAGTTTGGGCAGGCTGAGTTTGGGATGTGGACAAGCCACCCAGGGCCAGAGTCCTATAGGCTGTTGGAGATGAGAGCCTGGTACTTTGGAGTGAGACAATGCATTCAGCTTGCTCAAATTGGATTTGTGAGCCACTGTTGGACATCAAGGTTAAGCTGTGAGAAATGGAAGCCTCTCTGAGGGAAAGGTCACATTAGGAAAGAGTAGCAGAATGAGGTCTCAGTTTGAGGACATCTCTACCCTGGATCAGGAGTGGGAGAAAGAGAAGCTCACAAAAGAGCTATTGGAGAGATGAGAGGAAACCCAGGAAAGTGTGAGGTCATGGAAACCAAGAGGCTAAGAAGACTTTTAAGAAGGTAGAGGTGACCTTTATTGTATAGCCCTGGTAGATATCAGTTTCAGCAAATACTCAGGAACAGCCTGCCTTGCTTGCAGAAGGAAGGACTGGAGGCTTTTAACAATTAACATGTGTCTATGGGAACTGCCAGTTAACTGATCATGATTTTGCCTAACTGTTTTAGGTCTAGCTCATGTTTTTGTATCATTCCAACATGCTGTTGTTAGAGACTTTGTGTAATATAAACTACAAATGCAATCTTTTTCTGAGATATTGATGAAGAGATGAGATGAGGTTAGTGTGACCCGTAATGGCTGATTAGTGGAGCAGCCATACAAGTTGTCATTTTAAACTGAGGTACTGTTCAGAGTGAAAGGGAGTATTAACCAGATGAGATGCTAGAACAAGTAGAATCTGGGACTGACCTCCGCTAACTGGGATATGTGGTCACTCCCGTTATTGATGACTTTAGACTGGCCTCTACTGGGCACCATTGCTTTGCTCAGTATTCACAAACCGATCCCTTATTTAGTCCTTACAGTAACCCCAGTGAACCTAGACCTCTCCACCTCTCTTCTGTAGATAATTAGATGGAGACCCGAGGTGGCAGAGCACAATGTATCTTTGCATTCTTTGTCTAGAGCTCTGTGTTTAACCCTGATGCTTGCTCTAATCTCAGCAAACTTGGGTCCTTTATCCATTACTGATTTTGGCCTTAGCAGACTGGGAAGAATTTGATAGCCCTTCTATGTAGGGTTCTCCCTTGTCTTTCTGCCAAATCACAATTGGCCATGCTGACTTGGCCTGTCTCCAGCTTTTTGGCACCAAGACTCATTAAGCCTTTAAGTTCAAGTGAGGACATTTCAACCCACTCCTTTTTTGAAAAAGATCTCCAGTGAAAAAGCTGCTTTTTGTTTGAAGATTGGACTGGCTTAGGTGGGGGCTTAGGCAAGAACTGAGTATCCCTAACAGGTTTCTGTTAGAAAGATGAAAACAGATGGAGAACATGGAAGGTGAATATGCAGGACTCATGATGAGCAGAATGAGCCCCAGTGTTGCCTCTTTTATTGAATCCTCGCCAGATAAATAGCCCTTGGTTC
Organism: Sapajus apella; assembly: GCF_009761245.1. Lineage (NCBI taxonomy): Eukaryota > Metazoa > Chordata > Mammalia > Primates > Cebidae > Sapajus > Sapajus apella. Next base: position 30,770,730 of record NW_022436945.1, read on the forward strand.
ATACTCAAGAGAGAGACTCTTAGCACAGTAGGGCATACTGTTTCCATTCAAACTGTTCTTTGGGCATCAATTACAAAATCTACTCTGGGAGCTCTTGTGTGCAGTTAAGCATTGTGCCTTTGGAATATTCTCAAGCTCATCCATCTTTGTAAATATTCTGTTCATTAAAAATTATATAATCCTTGACACTTCCTTTCTTTTAATACATAGTCTTACATGATCCAGAGCCAATAGGGCATTTACTGAGTTTGTTTTGAAGCTTCCTAGAAATGTGTTTGAAACTTATTTTAGCATAATTGTCACTTGGAACCACTTACCCCAATATGCGGTGATTCCCTTATCCTGTTCCTCTGTGCCTTACTAAATATTAAAATTCTCCTGACTTGAATCTCAGGCTAATCTTTCTCCTCCTGAACAAATTTTTGACAGATTTTTTAGATTAATCAATTGATTTGAGAAAATATAACAACTGGTTTAAATGTGGGCTGCTCATATGGTAGATGAGAAACTGGCCTAGCCTGTTGCCTGCCTGTGGGGTTACATGCTGGATTAGGCTTTGCTTAGATTTAAGAGGATTTAGTAGCTCTAATTGTATTTTCTTAATAATCCATTTTCTGATTGTCTCTAATGGGCTGTCAGGCTTGGTGGGCTGGCTTCCCATGATGAAGTGTGCAAAATCCCTGCCTCAACCGTTCCGAATGTCCCCTTTGGTTACTCAAAGTAGTGGACTTAAATAGCCTACCAACAACCCAGTTTATAAATGATTTCTTTAAAAAGTTAACTGTGAAGAAATAGACTTCCTTCTTGGTATTAAGAGGAAGAAAGAGTGAATAAAAAGAAAAAGAAAGTGAAGACTATGAATCTGAGTAATTAGCTCTAGCGCTTGCCCTTCCCTTAGCCACTGTAGACTCTGCTAGGAGGCTAACATTCCCAAACATGGCTTCATCATGACCGGTGGCCTCTTCCCAGAAGATGGGACATGATTCAAGTTCCTTTGCCTGGAATGTGGTGTCCCTCACTGTCTGGAGGCAATGATTCTATTTAGCTCGTCAACCCTGTCCATTTGCACTGGCCATAGAGGTTGATCTATTGTTCCTACGGTTGTTTGTGTATCCTTACTTTGTATCTTTCTTGCATTTGCTTCTAGCTACCTGGGGTGCTGTATTCCCTGTCCATTTCCATCTCCCTAAATCCCAAACACATGCAATGGACTCTCCTTACCTTCCACCATGACATCCCCAGTGCTGCAACCTGAATTCAGTCCTCTGGGTGCCCTTGGCTGTGACAGCCATACATTCCGAAGTGGAGATAACAGTCCTGATTTCAACTGCTGTGTCCTTCCTTTCTCGTTTGAAAGAAATTTTGGCTGTGCCTAGAGCAAGTCATTTGTCTCACACATGGCACTACTCATGAAGTTGGATATTTTAACTTTCTATTAGATTATGAATTCCTTGATGGTAGTGACAGTGACTCACCCATCTTTGTATGCCTAATGGTGCTCGCACATGGCAGGCATATAGTAAGTTTTTAAATGGGAAAAAAGAAAGATTATTTAAAAATTAGTACTTTTAAAATTATTGACATTTATAACTAATCAGTAAGTGTGTAGTAAAATGCTACAATTTTAGCTCAGAATGGATCATAGACCTAAATGTAAGAGCTAAAAACTACAAAATTCTTAAAATAAAACATAGCAGTAAATCTTTGTGACCTTGTATTAGGCAATCATTTTTTAACGTAAACATCAAAAATGCAAGTGACAAGAAAAGTAAACAAATAAATTGGACTATATCAAAATTTTAAGCTTTTATCCTGCAAACGATATAATCTCTCAACCCACAGAATGGGAAAAAATTTTGCAAATCATATGTCTGATATGTATCCAAAATATAAAAAGAGCTCTTATAACCCAAAAAGAAAAAGATAACCCAATTTAAAAATTGTCCAATTTAAAAATGGACAAAATTTTGTTCAATTTAAAAATGGATAAAATATCTGAATAGATATTTCTCCAAAGAAGCTACAAAAATGACCAATAAGTACATAAAAATATATTCAACATGGTCTTGAGAGAAATGCAAATCAAAGCCACAATGAAATACCACTTCATACCTACTAAGATGGCTATAATAAAAAAGGAAGATGATAAGAAGTGTGGCATGATGTGGAGAACTGAGAACTTCCATGCATTACTTGCAGGATTGTAAAATGATGCAGCCATTTTGGAAAACAGTTTGGCAGTTCCTCAAAAGGTTAAACATTAAGTTACCATATGACCCAGCTGTTATATTCCAAAGTACATACCCAAGAGAAGTGAAAACACACATCCATACAAAATCTTGTACTCAAATGTTCATAGCAGCATTATTCATAATAGCCAAAAGGTGGAAACACCCAAATGTTCACAGAGTGATGAATGGATAGATAAAATGTGGTATATCCTTGCAATGCAACATTATTTGGCCATAAAAAGGCATGAAGCACTGATGCATGCTACAATATGGATGAATCTTGGATGAACCTTAACAACATTATGTTAAGTGAAAGAAACCAGTCACAGAAGACTACACATTATATAATTTCATTTATATAAATGTCCAGAACAGGCAAACCTATAGCGACAGAAGGCAGATTAGTGGTTGCTTGGGGCTGGGGGTTGTGGGTAAGTAAAAGGGGAAATGAAAACTAATGGATTTGGGTGTTCTGCTAGTGGAAGAAGAACTAAAATTAGTTTGCAGTGATGGCTGCCTAATCCTGTGAATGTACAAAAATATTGAATCCTACATTTTCAGTGGGTAAACTGTATGTGAATTGTATCTCAAGTCATTCACACACACACACACACACACACACACACACACACACACACGACACACACACGCACACGGATTTGAATTTTTGGCTTCAAGATGTTTGCAATGTCATCTAGAAGACTCATTCCAAATATCATTCAGTTCATTTCTAGATGTACTAGTATCATTATTGCAAGGTGCTGCTCATATTTCAGAACATCGTTGGAGAGAATGTTCCATATATTGATAATATTTATATTATCCACTTCAAAGGAGATGTAAAGAAAATTACAAAAATAAAACTAAAAAAGGCACATTAACTAAGATCAGAAGTAGTAACATCAGACAAAGAAAGGCCATGGGATGGAAGAATGCGAAGACGGTATTATTTAAGTACTACACGGCTTTTGCATCACTTAAAACTCTTCTGCCGCAGATGAAAAGGCTTTGCTTGCTGTTTGATGATTTTTCTGCCAGAGCCTCTGGCCTCAAGAATGTATTCCCCAGTCCTCTGAATAAAAGTGTATTTTGTATTTCTGCTGCACACCCAGTAAAGGAGAATAATGTGTGCTGCCCAAGGGGAGATGGCCACATTGTTTTCTCCTCACCCTGTTTGTATATCCCCTGGTACATCAAAAAAGAAGGACCCAGAGACTTGACTGCTTCCTTTGCAATTAACCAGCTCCTAACTCTTCTTTAGAGAGGAACAGGGTGACTCTACTCATTCCCATCCCCTCTTTCACAGACCAACAGGAACTTCATGGAGTAATAACTGGCAGGAAGGAACTAGAGGGTCAGATAATCTTTCTTTCTTCAGTGTGGTTGCTTGAATCCAACTTTAGTCTTGGTCCTGAGGGAATGATTCAGATATGATTAATGGGCCAGGCGTGGTGACTTACACCTGTAATCCCATCACTTTGGGAGGTGGAGATGGGTGGATCACCTGAGGTCAGGAGTTCAAGACCAGCCTGGCCAACATGGCAAAACTTCGTCTCTACTAAAAATACAAAAAGTAGCTGGGCATGGTGGCGCATGCCTACAATGCCAGCTTGCTTGGGAGGCTGAGGCAGGAGAATCACTTGAACCCAGGAGGCAGAGGTTGCAGTGAGCTGAGATCACACCACTACACTCCAACGTGGGGGCAAGAGAGACTCCATCTCAAAAAAAAAAAAAATTGATGATAACAAAAGTTGTAAAATCATTAGCAGATCTAAACCATTATAGTTCCAGAACTGATGTTTTGGGTCTTTCCCAAAACTTTGTGATGTTGCTCATTTCAATTAACAATTAACAATTCACAAAAATTGAGGCCCTACCAAGGACTGGCCCTTATACTACAGCTGGAGTTAAGGAGAGAACTAACTCTTTGCCTGATGAAGAAGCCAGACGATTTCTTTGACATGTGATAATTAGGGAAACTAAAGAGTGTTGGGATCCAGAGGTGGAAGGTACAGTCTCTACTTAGGAAATGGTTTGGTGAGGAGGTACCATTTAAATTGGGTTTTGAAGGATGAGTAGGAGTTTGCTAGACCACAAAGGAATAAGATGAGGCCTGTGGGAAAGGCAGTTCAAGGGAGGAAGAAGTAAGCATCTGAAAATGCCCAGCTGTATGAAGAGGCTTTGCATGCTCAGGGTCAAAGCTTAGGACAAGTGCAAGGATGGGGCAGACTGGAGGTGAGAGGTAGATATCAGGTCAGTTTGTGAATGATCTTCAGTAGCATGGTAAGGACTTTCAACAGCATCCAGTGAGCAGTAGGCAGCCAACACAGTATCTATACAGAAGAGCAGTGGGATTGGGTTTGCTTTTTAGGCAGTTACCTCTGGTGGCAATGGAGACTAAAAACAAAACACCATGCCTCCTGAGGAGCAGCAGAAATGCTTACTGCACCTACTTTGTTATGTCTGTCCTTAGTTTACATCCTGCTATGCACATCCTACGTCTCAGAAGTTCTCATCCAAATTACTTGTTTAGAACTTGGAAGTTATTTCCCTATAGAAGTAGTGTTCTTTATAAAGTCTTATGTAACCCAAACCACATCTGAGATTTTGTGAGCCTCACTGTAGAACCCAGCCTCGTGAGTGTGTCTGAGCTTAGCTGGTGTGGGGTAAACTTTTGATAATAAGATGTGAAATGAATAGGAAGTAGATTCAGAATTCTCATGGCCACATTAGGAGCAGAATCCCCTTTCTCTGCAGCTGTTGACTTGTCCGCATCATCCTCAGGATGGCAAGTAAGGTGGGAGAGATGGGAGCCTTCTTGAAAAGAGTTAAAGGACAGCTCGATTTTGGCAGAAAGCAGGGCCGGGGTCAGCTGTGGCTGCAGTGATTATGCAGTTGGGTCTGTCTTTGGAGCTTCTTTCTGCCTTTTCTTTGTCGGCATCCCCCCTTCCTTCCGCCCCATCACCAGCTTTTCTATTGCCTTCCGCCTGTCCAGAGACTACGCCCATGGAAGCCTGTCCTTCAGAAGGACTGGCATTGTCTTGTTCCTTCACTGCTGTTCTTTCTCTGCTTCTAACATAGCTTCAGCCACAGGCAGGATGCTCAGGAGGAGAAGTGAGCCAATTGTCAACACAGCCAATTTTCACCAGCGGGAAGGCTGCATCGAAATCTGCTTGGATAATAACACCTGCCATTTATGAAAGATATCTTGTATACCAGGCCTGTGCCAAGTGCATTACATGCATTGTTTTACTTATTCCACATTCTCAAGCTATCAGTACTAGGTATTTTTGTCTCCATTTGAAAGAGGAGGAAACTGAGACTCATGGAGGTCAAATACTTCAATAATTTGGCTAGTGAGTTACAGGGCTGGGATTTGAAACCAGGTCTTTCTGTTTTTGGAGGTGCCTGCTGCTCTTGGAATTTTATGAACCCCAATCCTGGAACTCTTGGTTCTGAGAACTTCTTGCTAAAGAAGAGTTGGGAGCTAGCTCTGTATTCCACCACAGGACTGGATACAGAAACCTTTAGAGCTGCTTCACAGCAATTTCACCTGAGTTTTCTCTCCACCCTCTTGATAGTAAACCCAGCAATAACTGGGTTTTAGCTGCGCAAAGGAAATGCTAATTACAATCATTTATATGTCATTACGGCATAGCACAATGATGATTGCGCGTATCACTGCCTGTGTCAGAGTAAATTTAGTCTCCATTTTATTTGTTATACTCAGTTCTTTTCGTGTGTCGGCAGCTTTCACAGTTTATTGATCACATGTGTCATCTTAAGCTTGCAGCTTATACAAGCGGGGAGACTCCTGAGTGGGAAAGGCAGTTTGGGGGTGATTGGGATTGATCACCAGGTGAAGGCATTTGGAGGGTGTCCTGTGGCACTTGGGAGCCTGGAAGTTCTTGGAAGAGGGAAGGAGCCTGGCTAGAGCCAGGATTTAGCTGTGGTCAGTTTGGGTGCAGTGGGCCTTGGATTAGGATGGCAGAGACTGGTGGCTGCAGATGATCTGCAACATGGAAAAAAGTGAAGCGTCGTAGAAAAGCACTGTCTTCAGATTTAGAAACCCAAGTTTATGATCCCAACTCTACTGCTTAGGAGCTCTGACCTCAGACATGTGCCTTCACCTCCCGGGGACAATTCCTTTACTCCTTATCTAGATTATTTTATTTGATTTTTATGCCTTTTCTAGTTCCCAAAGTTCATAATTTCCAGACAGCAGGAATAGTTATGCAAAGGATGGACTGTAAAAGAGATTGGAAATGGATCAGAGCACTCTGAAGATATTCAAATAATGGCTCTATGTTCCTTCCCATGCTTATAGTATAGATGATTTTAGACGTGCTAGTATTTTAGTATTAAGATGGATGTGATAGACAAGACGAGGTTTTATCTTTCCTCCTAGAAAATGTGGGAAAAGAAAAATGTATCCATTTGTTTACAGTATCCCAAATTTTAGCTCTTTTTTCTTTCTGCTGCCATCCCTGCAAGATCCAGAAGAAACTATGTGCCCAGGTGTTAAACTTCACATTCTGGAACAGGATTTTCTTGGGTATGGTTTGCCTGGGTATTGGAAAAAGGCCTCCTGCAGAGGTGTAACAGTCAAGATAGTGCTGGGTGCCGTAAGTAATAAACCCCTAGATCTCAGTGGCTTAACACTGTGGAAATGTATTTCCACTCTTGTATGGCCTAATTTTGGCAGCAGGGAAGGATGAAGGCAACTCTAAGCGGGCAGTTATGTAGGGACACGAGCTAATAGACACTCCATCTTCAACACACAACTTTCAAGGACTTTCTGGTGTCAACATCTGACTAGTAAATGCAGAAGAGAGAGAATGGAGAATTCTTTGAGAGGGTTTTTAGGGCCAGGCCTGCATGTGATAGAATTACTTCTTCTGCTGGCCAATGTGCTCCATTGGCCAGCACTCTTATTATATAGCCACAGCAAATTGCAAAGGAGGCTGGGAAATAAAGCCCAGTGTGTGATTGAGACAGCAGGAAGATAAGTATGGTGAGCAATCTCTTCCACAGGTGCTGTGTTAGAATACTAACAGCACTGCTGAGCCGTAGAAATTCACCAGGTCAGGCCCAACTTCTTGGAATTCCAAATCTACAAAAACCTTCTAAAGCTTCTATGATCTCTTCTTAGGTGTGCTCAAGGCAAATGACTTAAGTATGACCTACATTTCACACATTCTGAACTGCGCATAGCACCCCACAAGCATCTGGTAGATATTGATGGCAGCTTGCATTCCAACACTCTTTTGTTCATTTGAAACTCCTCTTTGTTTCAAGTTTCACTTTTCCCTATATTTTAATCAATTTTTCTTGATCTCAGAGGATTTGTTAATTTTCCTGGTTTTGCCTGGGCAACTTCAGAAAGAAGTCTTTTAAAATGACATCTGTAACAGGTTTATGGTCAAGGTTAAACTGATCTCATGCTTAGGTTCAAAAACAGATGCCATGTTATGTTAAATGAAAGTGCATATACTTTCATCCGGGGTACATAGTCAAACCCAGAAAGTGATCAAGGAAACCATGTAGAAAAACACTATTGAGCCAAATTAAAAGGGACACAAAGTGAGTAATTTTGTGATCATAGTTGCCTATTGCAGCTGTACAAACCAAGCTAATGAGAAGATGATGTAATCTCTTGTTGCAAAGAATAAAGTGATTTCCTATGAGATTAAGCACGAACTTTCCAACCTTCTATTTAAGATTTAGATAGCTCTTCTGTTCTTCCCCAAACTCTAGGATAAGTATGAGAATTAAATTTCTGAGCCAAATGACTTATAGAGTAAGCTCAATCCTTTTTAAATTTGCAATCCTTTAAGAATTTTATGTTTAATGTTCACATTACAGTCCGATGACATATAAGCTGCCCATTGCTATAATTCCTAACGTCTAGATGGTCTCATAAGGTACCTTTTTCAGCAGTATTCTCAGTGCTGTGCTCCTTGAAGAGCTAGTATATGGGCTGTTGGAAGAGTCTGTCTGAAACAGAACCTGTCTTTTCCAGAGTGGGACTTTGAGTTGTTTTTTATTTTAAAGTTGCAGGTAGAATAAAGGTCTTCATTTTGTACTTCATAATTATTAAATGATGATTGAGAGACTACAACATGCTGGATATTAGGTGTACCAAAGAGTTATTAAATGCAGCCTGTGGTTGAATCAGAACATTAGTATCATTCTTGGGAGTCTCAACAATTGTTTCTTTTTTTAAAAAAGTTTATTTTACCTTAAGTTTTGGGATACCTATTCAGAACGTGCAGGTTCATTACACAGGCGTACATGTGCCATGGTGGTTTGCTGCACCTATTAACCCATCATCTAGGTTTTAAGTCCCACATACATTAGGTATTTGCCCTAGTGCTATCCCTCCCTTTGCTCCCCACCCCCCGACAGGCCCTGGTGTGTGATGTTCCCCTTACTGTGTCCATGTGTTCTCGTTGTTTAACACTCAGTTATGAGTGAGAACATGGGGTGTTTGGTTTTCTCTTCTTGTGTTAGTTTGCTGAGGATGATGGTTTCCAGCTTCATCCATGTCCCTGCAAAGGACATGAACTCATTCTTTTTTATGGCTGCATAGTATTCCATGATGTATAAGTGCCACATTTTCTTTATCCATTCTGTCATTGATGAGCATTTGGGTTGGTTCCAAGTCTTTGGTATTGTAACTATTGCTGCAACAAACATGTGTGTGCAGCATTCCCTCTGAGCAATTGTTTCTTTAAGGAGTCTGATCATTAATCTTTTAAGAACTGCATTCTATAGAACGTGTGCAAAGCATATCTTTAATTTACCTTCTCAAAAATTAAGATGGCCATGCATTAGGGCATATGACAGTGAGATACATATGTGCACTGTTCTGGTCTTCCTGTGGGTTTTTAATCCACTAGTGAGCAGGCCCCACGAGGGAGAGACCTGGGGTCTTCCCTGCCTTTCTTCATATCCCCAGAACCCAGCATGAGACCAGACATCATGCATGCCCAATAAATGCTTTTTGAGTACATGAAAGAACATATAACATAGGCATACTTGAAATGGGTTGCAGTGTGTTTCAGATTTAGAATATAAAAGTTTAGTAGATACCATTTCATTTTCATATAAAATTAACATTTATTTTTGATTAGTCCCAATGCCATTAACTTGTTTCATAATTGAGGATTATCCAAGATCATAGCTTTTCTTCCTGTTTCTAGTTGTTTCTCACCTGGTGTATGCTAGGCAAGCTGTAGACATTTGTCGACTTGATTCATTAATGTGAGATTTTTATCTAAAGGTGACCAGAGAAAGAGAACAAGCAAACTTATTTTGTTTTTTAGTAACCAGCTAGTAGAAACATTGAAACTAAAATAACTTGCAGTTACCTAGCAAAAAGGGAAATGCTCAGTATAGTAAATGAATGAATTTGCAAGTTTCCATTTATCAAATGCTAGCAACCAACATCACCCCATTGGACTCACCCTAATCCTGAATGGCAGGTGAAGCTTATTTTAAATTCACATTTTATGAAAGGGAAAACTGAGACCTTGATTAAGAGACATCTCAATTACTCATAGCTAATATGTATAGGATTCAACTTTAAAACCTAGACTATTGACTCCAAATTTATTGCCTCTTCCTCTTCATCAAGCTGAATGTTATAAGTTACTGGTGATGTTTTACTATCTATGCTCTCTGATACCTATGATATTTAATAAGCAGAAATTTTCTGTATGCATGTAGTTGTAAATTTATTTTCTTACCTATTTGCAGACAGTGATATTTTGAAAACATAAAGCAGATCATCTCAGTCTGTGTTTTAAGAATATTCTTATCCCTCACATTGAACTTAAGATAAAAAATCTAGACACCTTGCCTGGGCCTGGATTTTGCCTACACCTTGGCCCTCTTGTCCTAGACCTCTTCCTTCTACTCAGTCTGCTCACCTACATTGGCCTTCTGGTTGTCCCTTGAATATACCAAGCCCACTCCTACCTCAAGGCCTTTCTATTGACTGTTCAATCTGCCGGGAAACTCTCGTCCTCCAGTCTCTCATTGGCTAATTCCTTTGTATCATTCTACTTTTTTCTCAAATTTGACCTCCCTGGCAGCCTTCACACTGTCCAATTAGAGTACTACTGCGTGGCCCGTTACTGTACTGGTCTTCCTAGCATGCATGCTATCTGAAATTTTCTTCTTATTTATTTACTTGTTTTCTGTTTCCCCAACTGCCCCATCCACTCACTATACCAAGATTACAAATTCCAAAGAACAAAAACTTTGCTTGTCTTGTTCACAGTTGCCTTTCCTGTGCCTAGACTAGAGGATAGCACATAATAGGCACTTGATCAAGAATATTGGATAAATAGTAAATATCTGAAAACAGTTCCTTCTCATTGGCTCTTACATTTTGGACATTTTTTATTTTCTTTATTTTTGTTTGTAGTTGTGGGTATGTTTAGCACAGAAGACATGCCTAATAGTTTTGTTGTGTAGGGTTATGCTAATTTTCCAGAAGCATCTTTTGTTGAATACAAAGATGATCTCCTACCAGAGAGAGAGAGCAGACTACCTGTTAAGACCTTCAGCTGTAGGTTTTGGGAACCACAGGCAGGAAATTGGCATAGGGTTCTACCGAGTGGAGATACTCCTCCCAGTGGATGACAGCCTCCTTCCCTCTGGAATTCCTGGTGATGAAGTTATAGATCACCCATAGATGGAACTTGGATCTGATGTGTCTTATACTTCACCAACATACACTCTCTTCCATTTTCCTTTTATTGCCACCTTGTATTGATATTATCCCATTGTATTTAGATAGTGTTTGTTTGGGGTTTGATTTTTGTGTTTTGTTTTGTTTTGAATTATGCTTTGATGACACATACTGAGGTTGGACTTTCGAAAACACCAAACTGTGATATAAAATGACTAGCATAAGAGGTGAAGACTGTCCCAGCTGTGCTGCAGACTAGCTGTACGTCTCTGGGAGACCTTTACATCTGTTTGGGGTTCATTGTTTTCCTCTACAGAAATGGTGGGACATATACATGACCTGTCTCTACAGGGCAGGACTTTTGGGAAATAATGCACCCCAGAAGTTATATAAATATAACATATCATCATCAGCATAATTACTTTAAAGCATATTATCAATAAGTATTTACTGAAAATATTTATATTTTAACTTGCATAGGAAGGCAGTAGTGGTTTTTAATAAAATTGCGAGTGAATCTCCTTGACACTTACTCAAAAAAATCTCTTACACAAAAAACATCCTCAGTTTAACACAAAATACAAGATAAGCAGGTGTTGGGCATTTCAACAATGTGAATTCAATGCTATCTTTCATTGTTGTGTATTATAAACAGTGCACAGGATTGGAGCAATGTTTACCTGAAAAAAAAAAGTACAGCTGTCTCAGTCTTGAAAGTGAACATTATGGCTTTTTATTTTTTAATTTATGGTAAAGCATTGTGAGAGAGATCATAGTTTCTGGTTCTTTTAAGTAAGGCCTAGAGTTATAGGTCAGTTGATTGATTGATTTTTTCCAATCTTCCCTTTATGTGATAGGGAAGATTCTGCCATATAAGTGTAGTTTTTACAAAGGATGAATACCATGAAATATTAAAAACAGCTTAAAATCTAAATATATATAAAAGAAGAGTTTTGGGGCCATGATTCCTGAAAATATTAACATAGTTCTTAGATACAGAAGACAAAAAGGATACCTCTTTAAAAGATAATGTTTAAATAATGAATTTTGGGGTAGGACATTTTGTTATTTTTTCTACTTTGCCTAATTAGCAACAAGGCTTAGATCTCAGTCTGTCTGGTAGCAATGGTATTTCTTCTTAGAAAAATCTAAAACTATTAGACAAAGTGGTTGATCTTCAAGATCCTTAGTCATTAGTGGTCCACAGCTATTGAAAAGAACATAGCTCCATGTGTATAGATAAGCGGTCTCCAAGGTAAATCCTTCAACCTCCAGAATACATTGTTAAATGAAAAACAAGGTACAGGACAATGTGTACTATATGCTACGTGTATATTTTTAAAATTCTATATATTTGTATAAATATTTCTCTGGAAAGTCTTTCAGGTTGCCTTCAGAGAGTAGGTTGGAGTCCTGTGGTAAAAGGTGACAGTGAAATATTTTACTGTATAACCTTTTGATGCTTTTGAATTGTCAACAACTGTACACAAATATTATCTTAAAATTCAGTTTAAAATGACACTGTTAAAAACTAGTAAGAAAAGTAATGTATCTGAGAAAAGCAAAAGTAGTGAGAAAAAGAATTTTGTGCATTTAAAAATGTGGCTTTGAAGATATCATATCTATCTGTGTATTTTAAACCAGAAGATTTGGGATATGTATACCACCTGAGAGAATGCATTGATCTAAGAAATTTGGGTTCTGGACCCTAGTGTGCTACTGATCAGCTCTGGGAAAGTCACTCAGATTTTAATTCAGACTTCACCAGGCCTCAATTTTCTGGAGTGAATTAATTGCCTTCCAACTGGTGAAACCAATAATTCCAAAATAACTTATAAAGAAGCATTTTTAAAGGGTTAAATTTATGGTTAAAAGTAAGTGCGTTCATGAAAAGAGCAGCCAGCTTGGCTCTCTGTGGCCAAAAAAACACATGTGCACTCTGAGTACTACCTCTTGGTGACAGCATGTTGGAATTGCAGTGAAAATTATTGAGAACAGGCAATTAATCTTGCATGCAAAAATGGAATATCCTGTCTGTCACAATCACTGTAGGGACATTCCTCAACCTATAAACATATAATGGTATCAAAGTCAAAGACAGTCTAATTTCAAAACTATTAAACCATTTGAAAAATTTTTGTTACTGATCTGTAGAAATCTATCAAGCATAGGTTGTTTTTAATTTGTTATAATCTTGGATTGCATGAATTTTAACAGAGGTCAGCAAACTTTTTCTGTAAAGGGTCAAATGGTAAAGACTGTATGATTTGTGGCCCCTAAGGTCTCCATTGTAACTATACAACTCTGTAGTTGTAACACAAAGGTAGCTATAGACAATATGTAAATGAATGAGGATGGTTATATTCCTGTTCCAGTGACACTTTATTTAGAAGTACAGGTGTTAGGCCAGATTTGGCCCACGGGTTGTAGTTTGTTGACCCCTGAATTATAATACACTCCTACCTGAAGTTTCTCTTTGCACAGTATTCTTAAGTTACCTAATTGCCTAATTCCCAAATATGGAAATAACATTCTACATTCTATAACCCCTTACCTTCAACCACTTCTTTATGAATAACCTGCTTTGCAAATACTACACTTTACCCAGTGACCCATATTTTAGTTCTATAAGTTGCTTTCCTTGTTTATCTTCACTCTGGATTTATTTTCCTGAAAACAAAGAATGATATTTGTTTCTCTTCCACTTCCTTGTGTGTGTAACCATTTTTATATAATTCCAATCTTTAGCCTGAAAGTCTTTTGCTCAAATATCTTTTGTACCTAGGGAATCTTGGTCAGCCTTGTTTAAAATCTTCAGAATATGATTGGTTAACTACTTATTAAACATATTCTTCCCTTTTTAAAATGAAGTTCAATCACATTGAAAACTCCTCAAAGAGCAAGTATGGTCTGACTTATAATTTGTCTTGGCAAATCATTTGCAAAGATAGATATTGGTCTTTGAATTTAGTGCATCCCTGGAGAGACCCCTGTCTTAGCCAGGAACATTGGCAACAGGACCTGAGTTGTAATAACTGTCTCCAGTTCCAGATAATTCCCTCACCACGTCAATCCAGCTCTCATCCTTGTCTTTTTCCTTGAATCTCTCCTTAGTCTTTACCCTTTCTCCTCTCTCAATATTTCTGAATTCTAAAACTTTGCCTGCCATTGACCAACTTGATATTGGCAAAACTCTTCACTTACATGCGTGAAGGCTGATAGATTATTGAGATTTACTACATGCTTTAAATTCACTGCTTTTCCTATCCAGCAATTTAGCTGTAGCCCCGGATAAAGGTGATTTGTGTGATCCATCTTGCTTTATGTCTCACTTGACATTCTGCCTTTTTCATGACAGGTTGCTGAATGCTATAAAGCCAGGACTTGTTAAAAAGATCAATAGATTGCCTACCCCCATTGCAGGACTGGTGAGTATGTGGAATTGAGATTTATTTTCCAATATTCCTTTGCTCTAACCTAGGGGTCATGACAGTACCATTTATTACAGTTCTCTCCTGCAATATATATTCCACTTGAATGAGAATGCATTGAATCCATTAAACCAAGAGGTCACTTAAAATGAAAGATTGCAGTCATGCCTAAATGACATGTTAATCTTTGTTTGTGTTTTTTCCATGACTGATAAGGACTTTCATTTTCAAAGAGCTAAATTTGTTTTGGGGTGAGAGGCTGATAATTTGGTTGACCTTTGGGGGAGGAATGTGATTTTAATTACATTTTCTCATTTCAGTTCATCACTGCATTCCCCTAGAATGGAGGGTAAGGGAGATAGCGAGAAAGAAAATATTAAGAGAAAACAACAGTTTCATAATAAATTGCTGTTTTCAATATTATAATCTACTTGGGTTTAAATACCACAATTGTAGACCAACTATTCTAAAGACATAATGGGCCACTAAGGTGGTCTAAGGTTGTCTGGAGAACTGTTTAGGCCCTTCTGAACCTACCCACATAAAATCTAAAACTCACATGTTCGTATGTGGTTAGAAGCAGAATTTTTTTTCATGCATTGATATGTCTTATAATTTTTGGCAACTAATTTTAATTGCTTCCTGGATGTTGCCTTTGTGTAAAAAAAGGAAAGAAGTAGAAGATCAGGAAGACAATCAAATTTGAGTTCCGGAAGGAATTGGCATATGTGTACGTGTGCACACACACATACACACACACAGCCGAGGAAGTATATGGCTTGGTAACGACTCACTGATTGTTTCCTTTGTGATCGCCTTCTGTGCATGTGGTTTTGCAGAAAGCAATGAGAAGAATGTCAAGAATTCAAGCAGGATCCTAGGTAGACCTTACTGATTGTTGTTAAAAAGCTTCTTAGCCATATCACAATGACTAATTGAAATTAGATGTGACAAAAAACCAATTGTATTTGCGAACTGTAGGGGGTCCTCGTAGGAAGGTACATGGTTTCAACCAGTTGAATGCAATAGATGTTTTCTTTATTTTAAAGAAATTTTATTATGCTTTTTCAGTGGATGCATTTTATTCCCCATATTGGTTGGTAGTGAGCTGGTTATTAGTCATTAAAAATCCTTCTAATTTTGTTTTTCAGAATCATGTAACCAAATAAGTTAATATCTAGATAGATACATAAATTTGGAAGGAATATATTTGAATAATTCTATAAAATAAATAATCAAAAGACGAGCATTACATATTAATGTGTACATATATCAATTATTACATTTAGTAACTTCACCTCTTACAAATGTTAAAGCCAAGGTCTTAATGAGCCTGATGAATACCTGTTTGTCCCTAAGCCTATGGCATCCCTGGATCTTGGAGCCCTGGAGTTTAATGTTATAGAAGCAAAATTTGCAGTATAAAACTAAGGAAGTCCCCAGGAAAATCCAGATGAGGTGAAACAAGTCACTCCAGTCCAGTAGCTAAAGAGAAAGGGGTTTTAAAACCTCAATTTAAAAATGGAAATAATAAATAATTTTAGTAAAATTAACTATTAGGGGCACATGCATTTATCTTTATATTATTTCCTGTCATAGATCAAATGTTCTTTCTTACCTATTGCTTCTGTCTTGGAGTATTCAGGCAACCTGATGCAAGAAGGCTAGGTGACCTCATCTTCTTTCCTTCTATTTATGTTCTTGACTAGTATTCCTCTACTTTTTTTTTTTTTTCATTTGGATTTCCTTTTCACTTTGTCCTTGCTATTACCATTTCCTTTGTTTTTTTTTTTGGTCCCTTTTCAATGAACACCTCCCCTACTTGCTTTCACCCTATATCACCTATATTTTCTTTACTAATTTATTATCTTTAATTAAAAAATACTTTATAGCAATAAGTGCCCACATGAGAAACAAGGAAAGATCTAAAATTGACATCCTATCATCAAAATTGAAAGAGCTAGAGGAGGAAGATCAAAAAATTCACAAGCTAGCAGAAGACAAGAAATAACTAAGATCAGAGCAGAACTGAAGGAGATGGAGACACAAAAAGCCCTTCAAAAATCAATAAATCCAGGAGCTGGTTTTTTGAAAAGATCAACAAAATAGACAGACAGCTAGCCAGACTAATAAAAAAGAAAAGAGAGAGGAATCAAACTGATGGAATAAAAAAAGATAAAGGGGACATCACCACTGATCCCACAGAAATACAAACTGCCATCAGAGATTACTACAAACAGCTCTATGCACATAAACCAGTAAACCAGGAAGAAATGGATAAATTCCTGGACACTTGTTCTCTACCAAGTCTAAATCAGGAGGAAGTTGAAACCCTGAATAGACCAACAAGGGCTGAAGTAGAGGTAGCAATCAATAGCCTACCAACCAATATCATACTGAATGGGCAAAAGCTGGAAGAATTCCCTTTGAAACAGGCACTAGACAAGGATACCCTCTCTCACCACTCCTATTCAATATAGTATTGGAAGTTCTAGCCAGAGCAATCAGGCAACAAAAAGAAATAAAGGGTATTCAGTTAGGAAAGGAGGAAGTCAAACTGTGTCTATTTGTAGACTGCATGATTGTATATCTACAAGAGCCCATTGTCTCAACCCAAAATCTTCTCAAACTGATAAGCAACTTCAGCAAAGTCTCAGGATACACAATCAATTTGCAGAAATCACAAGCATTCCTATATACCAGTAACAGACAAACAGAGAGCCAAATAAAGAGCAAACTTCCATTTACAATTGCTACAAAGAGAATAAAATACCTGGGAATACAATTAACAAAGGATGTAAAGGACCTCTTCAAGGAGAACTGCAAACCACTGTTCAACAATATAAGAGAGGACCCAGACAGATGGAAAAACATTCCCTGCTCATAGTTAGGAAGAATTAATATCAGGAAAATGGCCATACTGCCCAAAGTAATCTATAGATTCAATGCTCTCCCCATCAAGCTACCAATGACCTTCTTCACAGAACTGGAAAAAACCACTTTAAACTTCATATTGAATCACAAGAGAGCCCGCATGGCTCAAGACAATACTAAGCAAAAAGAACAAAGCCAGAATCACACTGCTGGACTTCAAATTATACTAAAAGGCTATAGTAATCAAAACAGCATGGTACTGGTACCAAAACAGAGACATAGACCAATGGAATAGAACAGAGGCCCCAGAAGCAACATCACACATCTACAACCATCTGATCTTTGACAAACCTGACAAAAACAAGCAATGGGGAAAGGACTCCATGTTTAATAAGTGGTGTTGGGAAAACTGGCTAGCAATGTGCAGAAAGCAGAGACTGGACCCCTACTTGTCACCTTACACTAAAATTAACTCCAGATGGATTAAAAATTTAAACATAAGACCTAATACCATAAAAATACTAGAAGAAGATGTAGGCAAAACCATCCAGGACATAGGCATAGCAAGAACTTCATAACTAAAATACCAAAAGCAATGGCAATAAAAGCCAAGATAGACAAATGGGATCTAATTAAAATTCAGAGCTTCTGTACAGCAAAAGAAACCATTATTAGAGCAAACTGGCAACCAACAGAATGGGAAAGAATTTTTGCTATCTACCCCTCTGACAAAGGGCTAATATCCAGAATCTACGAATAACTAAAACAGATACACAAGAAAAAAACAAACAACCCCAATCAAAAGTGGGCAAAGGATATGAACACTTTTCAAAAGAAGACCTATATGAGGCCAATAAACATATAAAAAATGCTCATAATCACTGATCATTAGAGAAATGCAAATCAAAACCACATTGAGATACCATCTCACGCCAGTTAGAATGGTGATCATTAAAAAATCTGGAGACAACAGATGCTGGAGAGGATGTGGAGAAATAGGAACACTCTTACACAGTTGATGGGAGTGTAAATTAGTTCAACCATTGTGCAATACAGTGTAGTGATTTCTCAAGGATCTATAAATAGAAAGAAATAGAAATTCCATTTGACCCAACAATCCTATTACTGGGTATATACCCAAAGAACTATAAATCGTTCTGCTATAAAGACACATGCACACATATGTTCATTGCAGCCCTGTGTACAATAGCAAAGACCAGGAACCAACCCAAATGCCCGTCAATGGTAGATTGGACAAAGAAAATGTGGTACATATACACCATGGAATACTATGCAGCCATAAAAAATGATGAGTTCATGTCCTTTGTAGGGACTTGGATGAATCTGGAAACCATCATTCTCAGCAAACTGACACAAGAACAGAAAGCCAAACACCACATGTTCTCACTCATAGGTGGGTGTTGAACAATGAGAACATGTGGACTGAGAGAGAGGAGCATCACACACTGGGGGCAGTTGAGGGGGTAGGGGAGAGACAGCAGAGGGTGAGGAGGGATATCATGGGGAGAAATGCCAGATATAGTATGCACCTAAAGTAAAATTAAAAAAAAAAAAGAAGACTTCAGCCCCAGCTGCCATCTCACTACGACTGTATAGAAAGATCCCAAGTGAGACCCACCCAGCTGAGCCCATCCATCCTCAGAACTATTAGAAATAACCAATCATTGTTTTAAGCCACTGAGCTTGGGTGTGGCTTCCTATGCAGCAGCAGATTAATGGGATAAGTCTACCAATTTACAGCAAAGGGAAACTATTATATAAAACCATGAGGAAACAAAAAAAGAGGGATTGGAAACCTACCAGTTAAAAAAGAATGAATCCATGCTGCGGACTCCAAAAGGTGGGAGGGTGGGAAGAGGGTGAGAGTTTAAAAACTACCTATTGAGTATAATGTTCACTTTTGGGTGATGGGTTCTCCAGAAGCTCAAATGTCACCACTAAGCAATAATATATTCATGTAAAAAACCTGCACATGTACCCCTGAATCTAAAAATAAAAATAAAAAAACAATGAATCAACTTAAAAAAAATACTTTCTTAAGTAAAGTCACCTAATGCCCATGCACTATTGACTCCTGAAACTACAAATCTGGTCAAACTCTTTTCCTTTGCTCCAGTGGCCTTCAGGTCAACATTTTCACAAAACCAGGGCACTAGTTGTGGCCCTGGAGGGAAATAGATCACTGCCCGCAACCCCCTGTTATGATCCTGTCCTTCCAGTGTTCTCATTTCATTCCTGTGCCTGCCTTTCTACACTCATGTGCTTGTCTGTGTTCATGACTTCAACTCTCCATGATACTGACCCAGAGCAGCATTTCTCATCAAGTGCTCTCTCCTGAACTCCAGATCCGGTGTTCTATCTGTTGGACAGCTCTATCTAGAAGTCCTACAGGCACCTCAAACTTAACGTATTCAAATGAGACTTGAATGACTAGTCCCATGCACCTATTTTCCAGTGTCAGCGAAGGCATCATAGACATGCAGTTGCACCAGTTCCACTATCAAAGAATTTTCCCACCTGTCTACTTGCCTGCATTTCCCTGGCCACTGTCCCAGAGCAGGCCGTCCTCATCTTTTGCCTGGACTATAGTAGTTGACTCACAGTTCTGCAAACACTCTTCATTCCCATGTATGATGCCTTTTCTTGTGATATATGTTATTCATTGAATGCTTTCCTCCTGCTCTGCTTGACAAAGTCATATTTATCTATCAAGATCTAACACAGATTAACACATCTTTTAAGTTAAAAAACAAAACAAAACTAAAGATCTAACACAAAATGTCCTCCTTTGTGAAACCTTTAGAATTTAGTCCATTATGATCTTTTATTATAGAATACAGAGAGTATCTCCTGGTATAGAAGAAAATGAGTTAATACCTGAGAGAGATAAAAATCAGCTCTGTTTTGAAATATATTTTGGAGAATAAGATTTTCAATAACTATGGTTAACAGTTTGAAATTAAAGGCCTGTAAATGGTTTCGTATTCATGTTATGACACTATGTCTTTAAGTAGTTAGCCATGATCAAAGTTACCAATATCTGTAATGGTCCAAATGATGTTAGGTGTCCTGGTGATGCACTAAGAAATCACAACAGTTCTTAGGAAACAATCCGACAAATCCACATTCCGGGACATACTGCAAAACAGCTGGCCTGTCCTCTTTACCACTGTCAGCATCATTAAAAATACTGTCCCATCCCCAAAAGGCTGGACAACTGTTGTAGATTAAAGATGTCTAAGGAAATAGGACACCTCATGCAGTGTATGATCCTTTAATTGCAAAAAAAGCAGCTATAATAGACATTATTGGGACAATTGGGGAAATTTGAGTATAAATCGAATATTAGATAATAGTGTTCTCTCAGTGTTGGATTTCCTGTATGTGAAAGCTGTCTTTGTGTATATTGGAGAATACTCTTGATCTTAGACTGCACATATATATGCTGGACTATTTTGAGATGAAATGTCATGATGTATACAACCAATCCTCAATATGTTTAGCAAAAAAGTCTAGGTACATAATATATAATTTTATATATACATAGAGATAAGAAGGAAGGAAGGAAAGAAAGGAAGGAAGGGAGGAACGGTGGAAATGTGACAAAATACTGTCTGTAGATAAATGGCGTACAGGGGTCATGGTACTACTCTTGCAACCTTTTGGTAGGTTTGAAATTTTTCAATATAAAAAGTTGAGGATTAAAATACATTAATTCTCTTATTTTCGGGGAGACGTAGGGAACCTCAAAGAAGTAGTAGGTTTGAAGATGGCAGAGATCATCTTGTTAGCAGAGATGCAGCCTTTATGTGAGGGTATTTTTCACACAATATTTTCTTCTTCCTTATATTCATGACAGTCAGGAAAGGGCAGATAAAAAAAAACCCTGAAATGCTTCTGAATACATCAGGTTGGTTTTTTCACTTTGTCAGGAGTTGACAGGCCACTGACCATCTATTGATCATGAAGTCCGCAGTAGCAGGGGCCATAGAGATCTGAGAAGTGTGGCCAGAGAGCTTTCCATGCCTGGAACCCATGCCTGTGTGTCTTAATGGGCTAGTGTTGAGAAGCCAATCCATTAAGATGGCCCAGCTGCTTGACTTGAAGATAAATAGAAAAGTGTGTTTTCACATAGCAATCTCAAATTATAAACATATGTAGATTTACAAAGGCATGAATAGGTGTATTTTAACCCCTGAGTTAAGCTGTGGTTACAAAGAATTCAGGGGTGAAGGTGTTAAAACAAAGTAGTTGAAAATCATTTCCTGGCAAGAATGCAAAGTCCCTGGATCCGGGTCTGCATTTCTTCTGTAACGATTGCTGACATATGAAGCCGTGCGGTGACTGCCTGCAGATGCTTGCATTCTCTTTTAGGTGTTAGTGATGCTGTTTGCTGCTGCCAGAGTCCTCAAATTTAGGACTTAGCATACCAAAGGTTTTTTAAAACTGCACTTCAGTCTGTGAGCTTGTCGGTATTGTACAATAAAGCCACATCTTGAAACTCAATTTAGTGGTCATTAGAGATCATGCTAAATGTTGTTTCATCCCAGGAGCTTTGGGTTTTATGCAAAAGTCATGAATGGATGAAATCTTTGCTTATGATAGGAGTGTGGGGATTAAGCCTTTTCTTGCCCGGATTTGAATGGTGACAGCCGTCGTGTGTGCACATATGCACATATGAAGTGTAACTGGGAATAGATGATATCTGTGGATTCTGCCCCTGAGTGCTGAACCTTCCTAGAGATGTCATGAAATACTGTTTGACTTTTCATGGGTCTATGAGGATAAAAGTGATCTGAGGAAGAGACAACTTTACATCTTAGATGTATCTTATAAGGACATCTTAGATGTATTTGTTTTACAGATGAGGACATGTGGGTCCATAAAGGGGAAGTTATTTGCCCCACATTACATAAACAGTGAAAGATGCATTGGTCCTGAGCCCTGGCTGCCCCTCTCCTTTGTTCTTCCCAGTTGAAGATGAGACACATTTAATCACACATTATTTTACCTTTTTTGAAAAAGAGAGGAAGAAGACAAAAACTCACGTTTTAAGTTCATCTCTCTTTTTTTTCTTTCTATTGGCCAATACCTACAAAATATCTCCCTGAACTCTCTGAAAGGCCTTACTTCATGGATCACTTCTTAGCCTGATGAATGATGGAAATTTGATGTTATAGCTGAAGGTCAGTAGGATAAGCAGGAATGCGGCTGGTTGGATGATCCCGCCCTTTGGAAACCCTAACCCACTTAGAAACGTGTTTCAGGGAAAAGGATGTACTTTTCTTTAATTAAAGATAAGATTTCAGATATGGTTAGAGCTTCTTGACGTATAAAATATAAAAATGTAAGTTTCCATAAGTTCTTTAGACTTTAGGAAGCTTTCAAAAGTTATCTGCTTTATTTTATGAAAGTGATATCAGAATAGTTGACATGTCATTGAGGGAGATCAGTAGGGGAAGCGATGAAAGAGCTATAGAGATGTCCATATTATGAGAAGATTAAAAACAGCATTTTGGACTAAAGCTAGACATCCAAAACTGTTAACCTGAGTAGTACGAGTGAAAAGCCTTTGTGCAGACTTCATCATTTTAGGAAGATGACAATGCAATGAATTGGGGTCATTGGTTCTTTGGGTATCTGTCAAGAAAAGATTTCCTGCAAATCCCAGCTAAGAATTATCTCTGGTGTGCCTTAGCTTATCCTGATCAATGTCTTCTATTTTAGGTTATATTCTTAAAACTTCCTTTAGAATTTCTAGAACTTTTACCTTCCCTCCAATGGTTTGTCTTATAGGTTACCTTAGAAAAAACTGGTTAATATTCTGTTCTCTGGCTTCTGTCTCTCCTTCAGTTAAAATTGTTATTTTTTTGTCTGGGCATGGTGGCTCACGCCTGTAATTTCAGTACTTTGGGAAGCCAAGGCATGCAGATCACCTAAGGTCAGGAGTTCAAGACCAGCCTGGCCAACATGGTAAAACCCCGTCTCAACTAAAAACAGAAAACTTAGCCAGGCATGGTGGTGCATGCCTGTAATCCCAGCTACTCGGGAAGTGGAGGCAGGGGAATTGCTCGAACCCATGAGGCAGAGGTTGCAGTGAGCCAAGATTGTGCCATTGCACTCTAGCCAGGGCTGTAAGAGTGAAATTCTGTCTCAAAAAAAAAAAAAAAAAAAGTTTTCTGGGCCAGCAGGGAGGCAAGGCAGGCAAGAGGGAGGTTAGAGGTATAAGCTACCACAGTGATAACCGTCACATATAACATCCCTGCCCCACCCAGGTGCAGTGCTAGATCATCCTCCCTAATCTTTATAATACATCTACTATGTCATTATTGCTGTACCTTTACTCTAAAGTTCAAAGAAATGTCACCAGCTTTCCAGCTAATAAGAGGCAGAGTTGGGACTTGAACCTGGGCTTGCCCAACTCTGTGTCTATGCCTTTTCCACTGTGTTACACTCTCTCCATTAGACTTGAGGATATAGAATTGAATCTCAACACTTTCAGAACATTTGTTTGGAGACATCAACCTCTAAGGAGACCTAAGTTGTTAGAAGACAAGCTCTCTCATTTCAAATCTATTAATCCAACCAAATTGAAGAAGTAGCCTTTTTGAAAAAGGCACTGCTACATGTAATATTTCTACCATGGCCACTATCAAATCAGGCTTCATGTGTCCACACCTCAAGCATCACAGTCAATGAAGCACCAACCTAACAACTGATCATGGGAAAGCACTAGAATCTGTACTGGAGTCTTTTTAAAAAATGTCAGAGTGATTTCATTCATAACATGCAACAAAATTTCCTAAAATGCCCTCCTCTATTTCCTTCTCTTCTACACACACACACACACACACACACACACACACACATGTTGCGCGCGCGCACACACACACACACACACGCACACACACCTTATACTTGCCAACTCTCCCAGACCTCTCTCTACCTCCAGTGACTTCAAATCTTTGAGCCTCACACTGTACTAGTTCTTGTCTTCCTTGCTTCTTACGCTTTTATCTGCTATGACTAATGGTTAGCCCTTTCCAGTGCAAATCAATCCAGCTAGACCCAGCTCTTTTTGCCCCCGATTCTGATTCTGGATAACAAAGACTCAGAGACAGGAAGACAAAATTCTCCTTCATGGGTAGGGGAGGAGGAAGGGCTTGGAATAAAAACCCTCATGTGTTTTTTCTGCTACTCTATGTTCTCTGTAGTAGTAGCATGGCACAATCAGGGGTCTCCAGGGGTCGTCCTCCTCTTCTTTAGGGGAACAAGTAAAAACTAGTAGCCGAGTGATGTTCCGTTTGAAGGAGGCATATTTTACTGAGGGAAATGAATAGACGTTGTGAAGTTTCTCAGCCAAAATGGAATTTAATGACACAGTTTCCTTTATCCTCCTCCCTGGCACAGTATGAGAAGTCTCGGTTGCGTTCCCACACCACACACAGAGGGAATGCTCAATTTGCTGCTCTCAAGTGTGATGCCAAAGCCAAACCAAAGTAGGAGTGATGGTTAGCATTTTAGTAGGTTCAGGCTTGAAAGACTACACACCGCCAGGAAAAACAACAAAATGCACAAGGTCTTTGCTGCATTCCACCTGCATTCAGTTGAAAGGTGGAGTGTGAACTTGGGGATTCTAAGTTTATTTAACACCTCCCATGTCAGTATGGCTTGAAACAGTCTCCACGGTTAGCTTGTGAAAAAGCACAGGTCATCTCGTGTCCCTTATCTTCTCATAATTTTATATGGCTCCTCACTAAATGTGGAGTAAAATCCAAACACCTCAGAAAGGTATTTAGGGCTCTTCCTGAGGGAAGGTAACATTTAAGGTTTATCTCTCACTATGTACATCACTCTTGGAAACAGGGCAACAGATGATTCATGACCTAAACCAAAAGGCTTGACCGCATTGTGAATACAGTGATAAAAGTGTGTGTGATGGTGAGAGCCATTCTCCACTGTAATTGGACCAGGTGAAGGGGAGTTCTGATGCCCACTGGAGCAGGCTGGCTTTTGGTTGTTCACTGTTGTGCTTGAATCAGACCAGCGAGTTAGTCCCTTTGCATATCTTTTGTGGGTATTTGGGAAGACTTAATAAGAATTTTTTATCCCTCCATGATCTCGGCTCATTGCAACCTCTGCCTCCCGGATTCAAGCGATTCTCCTGCCTCAGCCTCCTAAGTAGCTGGTACTACAGGCACACGCCACCACGCCCAGCTAATTTTTTATATTTTTAGTAGAGACAGGGTTTCACCATGTTGACCAGGATGGTCTCCGTCTCTTGACCTTATGATCCACCTGCCTTGACCTCCCAAAGTGCTGGGATTACAGGTATGAGCCACCATGCACCCAGCCCTGGTTTTCTTATTTGGTCAGAGTTGTAATTATCCATTGCTGTATAACAAATTACCCCAGAACTTAGTGGCTTAAAACAACAGCATTTATTATCTCATAGTTCTTATGTGTCAGGAATTTGAGCAAGGCTTAGCTGAGTTCAGGGTCTGTCACAAGGCTACATTCAAGGTGTTGGTCAGTATTATTTCCAGGCCAGAGTTGGGAGCTTAGAACTTCCGCTTCTAAGCTCACTCGTGGATATTGGCAGGATTCAGTTCCTCACAGGCTATTGGCCAAAGCCATCCTTGGTTACTCGCCATGTGGGTCTTTCTATAGAGCAGCTTACAGGGTTGCAGCTTGCATCATCAGAGTGAGCAAAGAGGAAGGGCCAGAGAAAGAAAGAAAGAAAGAGAAAGGGAGGGAGAGGACAAGTCACAGTCCTTTATAACCTAATCTCTGAAGTGATGTTTTATCAGTTCTACCTTATTCTGTTAACTAAAAGCAAGTCTCAAGGTCCAGCCCACACTCAAGGGGAGGAGGTTACACAAGGGTCTAAATGCCAGGAGGAAGGGATCTCTGGGTGCTTTTTAGAAGCTGCTCGTCACGAAGAATGAAGAAGATTGAACAGCCACGGCAGAGATCTCTCCTTTTCCTGAGCATGGGCTCCTTGTGCGTATGGGACTTTAAAGATAACACAGTTTTCCTTAGATAACCTTTGTTGCATGACATCCAAGGTCTTTTTTCTAATTTTCTTCTGCACATATACACCAAATAGAGATGATGCGTTTTCTCTCTCTTGCCTTCCAAGTAAAAAATCCACTTATGATTTAAGACATAATTCCAATTTCTGCCTTTTAGGAGACTACTTTCTAGAAGACAAATATAGAGGGAAGGTCAAATGTAAAGTAGATTGTGAAATGTTTATGAATATGCAAGGAAGACTAAGGAAGAATTTTGATTTGAGATTAAGAACTTTGGAAGACGTGGGATTTGAACAGGGCATCTACAGATAGTGATCATGGAGTTAGAGGAAAAACAACTAGTTTCAGGGCATGGAATGAGAAAGGCTCTGAGTCAGAAGAGCCTGGGTCTTATCTGGAAGTTGCTATTATTTGCATATTTGCACTGGGTCCAGTGACTGCAACTGGATGCAGAGTCCCTGAGAAAAATCCATGCTTGGAAAGTGGACCAGGAATAGTAAGCTGAGACCTGAAATGCCATCTGGGGGTGTTTGTACTCATTTTGTGGCCAGAAAGAGCCACTGAAAACAAGGGAATCTTGTGTTCCAGATAACTGAGGTGGCTGTGTAGAAAGCTGATTATGGGAACAGACCAGCAATATAAGTCAAGTAGGAGATAAGTAGCCCAAATGGGAGAGGATGAACACTTAAACCTTGTAGAAGCAGTGGGATTAGAGATGAGGAGACAGGATTTGCTTTTCACTACATGTAATGTGCCATCAGTGATGAGACACACCATTTTAAAAAATTACAGCTCATTTTTAAAAGCTGCCAATTTAATGATGACGCAATGCTAAGACTGGCAATGAAAAAAATGCATCTTTATTTCGGAGGTTAAAAAAAGTGTACATCCTAGAACTGGTGAAATACAACAGATAACTTGGGAAGATGACGTTTGCATTTTGGACTTGAGCAATGTGGAGGATACTAATGCCATTAATAGGAACCATGGGAACATGGGAATGAGAAATGGGCTCTAAAAGAAAAGATGCATTCTCTTTTGGACATGTTGAGTTGGCTATCTCTAAAAGATATTCATGTGCAGATGTCTGGCAGACTATTAGAAATGCTGGTTTGGAACTCAGGGAAGAAGTTACAAAAAATTGGACTAGGTTAATGAATGGATTATTTTGAAGTTAAATCCTTGTGCTTAAGTATATATGAAGACTTTTTTTTTCTATAACCACAAGCTATGAAGTTCCCCTCCCCCTCCAAATTATCGTATTATCTTTGGAGTGTTTGATTCACATTGACAGTGACTGGGAGAAGGAGAAAGAAATGAAAAAAGGAGTCTGACACCACAGGAAAAGTAATTAGCAATAGCACTTAGAATTGAAAATTATGACAGAAAGACCATTGCAGTGGCTCATGCCTATAATCCCAGCACTTTGGGAGGCCAAGGCAAGTGGACCAGGAGTTCAAGTCCAGCCTGGGCAACATGGCAAAACCTTGTCACTGCTAAAAATACAACAAAACTAGCCAGAGGTGGTGGTGTATGCCTGTAGTTCCAGATACTTAAGAGGCTGAGCTAGGATAATCACTTGGGCCTGGGAAGTCAGGGCTGTAGTGAGCCGTGTTTGTGCCACTAGACTCCAGCCTGGGTGATGCAGTGAGACCCTGTCACAAAAAAAAGAAAAAATCTTCATGTAATTGACAATTAATTGAGATATCATATGTACCCAATCTCATACCCTGCAGCCTCTCTTATGCCCTTGATATTTCATTCTTAGTACCAGATGAGTGTATTAGCTTGCTCTGATGGCCGTAACAAAGTACCACAGATTATGTGGCTTTAAATAATAGAAATTTGTTTTGCCAATTCCAGAAGTTAGAAGTCTGAGATCAAGGCCTGTCTTGTTGGCTCACAGATGGCTGCCTTCTCCCTGTATCTTTACCTGGTCTTTCCCCTGTATGTATCTGTGTCCATATTTTACCTTTTTATAAGGACACTGTCATATTGGATAAGGGCCCCCTCAGATGACCTCATATAAATTAATTACCTCCTTACAGTCACTACAGTCACTGATTTAGAAAGGGTTAGGAGTTCAAGATATTAATTGGGGGAGGGAAGAGGAGACAGTTTAGCTCATAACAGTGGGTTAGCCAGCTAAGCACTTAAATTCTTATTCACATGTGTTTTGAATGCCTAGACTTGCTAGCTGAAGTCTAATATCCTCTTTGTGCACCACAAACTATTTTTCCAAATTTGTTTCCGTAATTATTCTCTGCAGAGGTGGAAGGTTATATATAGCAGTCCTATAAGGCTTTTTTTTCCCCTTCATTTTTCTTTCCTTTCCTGTTCCTGAGGAAAAAAAAAATGCCGTTCTTTGAAGGAAGAAACCACTTGTTCTCCCTTATCTTTCATTGAGCAGCAGTTAGCAGAATTTGTGACATTACATCAGTTCCTCACTTTTTTTCCCCTTAGGAATAGACCTTCAGTTACAAACTGTGAGCAAAAAATATATAATAGCAGGAAGTACATATTTCAGGCGAAGTCTGACTTCTTTTTTTCCATAGTTACAGCTTACCTAGAGGATAACTTTCTGTGGAACTAATTATTAGCATGTATTCCAAATCCAAGTTTATAGGGATTTTGTTGTTTGACAACAGGAAAAAAAAATCACCAAATATATGAAAGTATCATTTGAAAGAGAAGACCAGGCTAGGCTGAAACAGCGCTTCTCTTAAAATGTGCCTTCCTCTGGATTGTTTTTGTAGGAAGTTTGCCTTGGCAAGCATTTCAAAAGAACTTGCTAGACACCTCTCTTGTAATTAGATGGCGTTCTGCTAGAATATTAGGTCTACCTTCACCTCAAATGGGTGCAAAAATTAATTCCTCTCTGTCACTCTGTCCACGGTATCAAATACTAGATTCCTGAGTAGTTTGAGATCTAATTTTTCCTTTCTAAAATTTAACTGTATTCAGTTTAAATTTTTTGATTTAACTTAAACATAACATTAAAAAATAGGATGGTTGATATGATGTTATAGGAGTGGTACTTTTCTCCTTTTCCCTCAGGGTTAAAAAAAATCGCACTTTTTCCTCACAATTTAGGTTTGTCTGACATTTTTTCCACGGCTAGGGATACAGCCATGGAAAAAATATCAGACAAACCTAAATTGAAGGATATTCTACAAAATATCTGACCAGTATTCTTCAAAACTGTCAAGGCCATCAAAAGCAAGGTGTGTCTGAGAAACAAGGAAAGTCCAGAAAATGTTAAGGAGACATAATGATTAAATGTAATATGGCATTCTAGGTGGGACCTTAAAACAGAGAAAGCACATTAGAGAAAAACTAATGAAATCCAAATAAAACATGGATTTAGTTAATAGTAGTGTGGCAGTGTTTATTCGTTAATTGCGATAAATGTACCATAGGAACGTAAGATGTAAGATGTGAGTTATACTGAAACTCTGCATATTATCTTTGTAGTTTTCTATAAATCTGAAAACTATTCTAAAATTAAGAGTTCACTTAAAATAGAATGAATGACAATAAAGATAAAAGAGCATAATGCAAGGAAACTATGAAATCAGCAAGGAAATACAGAAGTTTTTAATAAATATTAAATGTCAGCCTACCACTTGATGTATTGGTATCAATAAATGACAGGATACCAGTGAGTCCATTGGCATATTAATCCAATAAACTTTTACAAATGATGAATTGGTTGTAAACATTGTGTGTTATAGCATTTGAAAATTCCAAATGGTAACTCCGCACGCGATGTTTCTGCTCACATATTTCAGCATCCTGTTTTTAGAATCTGCAGAAAGAAATATTTCATGTCCTTTAGGGAGGTTTAATAAAAAGCAACAGGTGGAAAATGGATTTTGCAGTAGCACGAACGGCCATAACCATAAATACTAGTACCTCAGAATTATACCAGCAGAGGATTGTAAACACATTAATCTCCCAGCAGTGCAGAAATTCCATTCTCAGATGTCATCTTAATTTCAGGCACAAAGATTGAATGCCTCCATTTAAATTCAAAACACTGAATGGATACGATGATCCTTTATTTTCATGGGGATTCATGTGAGTGAGTTTACCAGTTTCCTCATCTATAAGATGGGGTTGATAAATCCCATCTCAGCATTGTGGGATTAAATGAGATGATATACATAAGATACCTAACATGGTGGATGGTATACAGTATGTTTTCAATAAATGGTAGTTTACTATTTATTATGCTCACAAGTATTAGGATGTCCTTAGAATCTCAGAACTAGAAGCCACTTAGAGATGTACTTTTTGAAACACTATTATTTTACAAAAAAGGAAACTGAGACCAGAAGGCAGTGACTTGCCTGGAGTCAGGCAGCAACTTCGTTCCAGAGATGGGATTTGAATCTTTGTTCCTTGGGTCCCACTAGGGTGCTTTTTCCAGATCTGGATTTCCTGACAATACTGCAGACCTACTATGTGCTGTTGGCTGACACAAAGCTCTCTGCAGAATTCCAGTCCGGGCATCTCTGCCTCTGAAGATGCCATTCCCCTTCCTCAGAGGGAGCGGGCTTCCCCGCCTCCCTCTCCAATAGGTGTGGCAATCAGCTCTCTTCCAGTCAGTTCCCTTTGACTGCATCAGCATTTCAGCTGCTGCAGCCTGCTTGTGGACAGAGCAGGGGTTGGCAGTGGTGACGGCTGTTTTGGGAAAGGAAATGTAAAGGCATTTCAGCTGCCGTGCTTGGGTTGACTAGGAGCACACAGGAGAGGTGCCCCTCCCGTCTCCCAGAGTGGGTCGGCTAGATTTCAGTGTGCAGTGTGAGGACATGTGGGGGTAAGTAAAATTCATTATAAAAATATACATGCTTAGGGGTATCCATGATGGAAAGAAGGAAGCTATTTAGACTAATACTTGGTTAAAAAAAAAAGTTACTTTTTATGCACTTACTAGTATGCAAAAATAATATGAAAATTGCTTTCCTGTGGATTCATCTTATCCTTTGATAACTGTTAGCACCTGTTGCATTTAATTAACTTCTTTTTTTTTAATTCCCTAAGGAAAGCATTGTTTTTTCTTTTCTGGTATGTGGTGGAAGGCACGTAACTCCATTAGTTTAGTCAAAATAAAAAGGATTTTCGAGAATTTTGAGAATGAGAAGCAACTTGGCTGCATTTTTAAGCTGTGGTCCAGCAGCACATGGGGTCGTGGGGAGATGTGGCTGCATTGATGGTGGGGCTGCTTCACCTGAGCTCCGTCACCTTCTGCTCCTGACTCCATGGCCCCTTTGCTTTTTAAAAAGGGGAGGGAAAGAAGTGAGGAGAGCATTGGGGAGGGAGGGAGGAATCTGGAGGGAAGGGCTGCGTCTCCAGCCCACTTAGTCCTTGTCCTTCAAAGTCACTATTTACTGCAGTCTGGGAAAGGAATGGGGGTTATTTCTGGACAATTATCTCATAAAATCCTTTAGACCTGTCTGAATGCTAAATGCTCCATGGCACTGGTTATTCAGGGGAACAAAATTTTCCTTCACCAGATTTATGAGGCTGGGTTGAAAACCAGGTTGAAACAGAGCCTGGCGAATCCCCGTGGCAAAATGATTCATCTTCGTGGAGTTGGAAAATCTATTTTTATCACCTTTATTCAGCCAGCTCCTGATTTCAATTTTCTCACTGAGCGACTGCTGTTTCCTTCATGGTGCTGAATAGACCAAATGTCTCAGGAGTCTGAAACTTCTCTCTCGCTACTCCCAGTGTGGCTGATCCAGCAGCCTCAGGAGAAGGGGTTCATCCTGTGCTGCATGGGTGGGTTCCGTACAAGGTGAAGGTCAAATGAAACTGAGAGGCTGTAGATGTCAGCAGCCTGCCTTTGACTCAGGAATCCTGCCTGGGGGTGTGTGCCACTCTGCTTTCCTGCTTTCTCTGTAAGGTGGACAGAAAGTGACTGGGCAGCCGTAACTCCTCCAATCTTGAAGACCTTCCCAAGGGAAGAAGGGGCAAAAATAAGCCATGCTCCTTAGAGCTGCGAGTGCATCTCCTCAATCTAATCATTGGACAGAGAGAGACTTCCTGACACCGTTGTGTTCATTTTCCTATTTCCATTCAGTTCTGTAACTGTGCATTCCAGGCTGCTACATAGTCCCAGCTGGTTCTTGCTGGAGTCCCAAGTAATGCTGAGAGTAGTGATGATAGTTTTCTGTAATAAGTAAGTTTAAAGGATACAGATATGGAAGAAGAACTCACTCTTGAGTTTCCTTTTCTAATGGATTCAGCATGCTTATTCTCTGGGTGCTATGACAAATGGTGATTAGGAAAGCAACAGGAATGTTGACTAGACAGGAACAGTGACCATGGCTGCTGGGGGCATTCCCAGCACCTGGTATATTGGTATATAGTAGGCACTCAGTAAATATTTGTGAAATGAATGGCTACGATACTGTTCCTCATAGGCTTCAGTTGGCCTTCTTAACAGCTGTCCTTCAGGACATAGTATACAGGGCAGCTAGGAAGGAGCTGACATTCTAGAGTGAGATGGCCTGAGTTCAGATCCTGGATTTGATCTCAATTGTGTGCTGATCTTTGGCAGGCAACACAATCACTTATTTCCTCATCTGTAAAAATGGACATAATATAGTAACTACCTTATATGGTTTTCATGAAGAGCTAATGAATTAACACAGGTAAAGAGTCTAGACATTTTTTTCTTGTCATGTGGTTCAAGATACGAAGAAGAAGAAAAGCATGAATAGGAAAAGAAGGAGGAAGAGGAGGAGAAAG
This sequence comes from Sapajus apella, assembly GCF_009761245.1. Taxonomy (NCBI): domain Eukaryota; kingdom Metazoa; phylum Chordata; class Mammalia; order Primates; family Cebidae; genus Sapajus; species Sapajus apella. Next base: position 30,803,782 of record NW_022436945.1, read on the forward strand.
AGCTTTGGTCATTGGGATAAATTTGGGACCCTTTGAGATTTTGGCCCTGCCTTTTAGGTTAAATAATTCTCTAAAACCATGATTCAGTGATTTTTAAACCTTTCCTTGTCCAGTAGAGAGAATAATTTGAGAATAAAAGAATAAAATGGTTCAGCCGTGGTGGCACATGCCTGTAATCTCAGCACTTTGGGAGGCTGAGGCAGCCTGGCCAATATGACGAAACCCTATCTCTACTAAAAATACAAAAGTTAGCTGGCCATGGTGGCGTGCATCTGTAATCCCAGCTACTCAGGAGGCTGAGGCAGGAGAATGACTTGAACCTGGGAGGTGGAGGTTGCAGTGACCTGAGATCGCACCCCTTTCCTCTAGCTTGAAAAAAAAAAAAAAAAAAAGAAGAATAAATGGATTTCGGGGGGAAAAGATGACAAAGTATTACCAAGAGTTACTGAGCTCCTGCTCCTTGTCAGATACTAACCGTATTCAGTGTTGAAACAAACTGTCAGTCCTTGCCCTGATGGACGCTGCGGCTGACTCTCGAGGACTGCTGGGCACTGTGAATTCATTGGCTCAGCATTCACAGCTGCTACGTTCCTTGTTCTCTGCCTTTTAAAAAGGAATGTGGAGTAGATCTGGAAAGATGAAGCTTCAGACTTAGCTCCCAACAGGACATGAGGGGTGAGGAAGTGGGGAGAGATTTGTGTGTGTGTGTGGAGTGGCAGAGGAAGCCTAATTGTACAGCAGTGTAAAGGCAGTGAAAGAAATGTAAGGCATGGGCATTGGATTGAACCATGAAACTGAAGGGGCATCCAAAGCAGTAATGTATCATCAACCTGTGAAATGTAAAGAAGCCCAGGTAAGTAGTAAAAGAATGAAGGAACCAAAGCAGTCGTTGTGATGATATAAGAGCCATAGCTTATTAGACCCCTAAGAGTCCCAAAGCCCAATCTTGAGAGTGTAGATTAGGGAAGGCTGGATTCCTTTGGCATCCTCCCCGTTTTTCAGCTCTGGGTACGGCTACAGCAGGTGAGCTTCTGTTTGGTCCCTTTCAGAGCCTGGAATCTCCCATCTCTTGGAAATACAAGGATATATATGAGCTATGGACTCCCACCTGGCTTTGCTGGTCTGTGGGACATTCTGTTTTAATTTGGTGAATGCTTTTTTTGACTCTAGAGATCTTCAGCAGTACCTGCCCTTCACACCATTCCCTCACCTTTGCCAGATCTGCTTTTGAGTAGCAGTTTTATCCCTAGATGTCTTATAGCCCAGACCTGGTAAATCACCAATGTGAATTATAGAACGGAATCATTTTTCATCCTGCTTTCATCCCAGTGGCTGGATTAATTTTTTGGATCTCTGTTTTCTATAAGCAGTCATTTGTTCCACAGCAGCCATCTGTGAAGAAACAGAGCTTACGAAATGACTGGGGCATGTTTTACATGGCCGTGCTCCGTTCCTTCTGTTTGATTCCCATGTAAGCTTTGGCAGTGATTTCCACAAGCATTTCTGTGGGAGGTACTGGAGAATGACTTTGGTAAACATCCCCCTGGCTATTGTTGGCCCTTTCCCCACAAATACCATAAAGGACACAACTTGAAAAGTAGCTGTGGTTTCCAAGCCCCTCCTAGGGCCGACCCCAGGTCTGACATCTGAAAAGCTGACCTCAGCCATGCTTGTGGTAGAGCAGCAGCCCGGACTGGCTCTGTGTTTGCATGGCTTCTTCTGGGCCACTCTTGGCTGGATTGGAGCTCTGACTATAGAGTTTACTCCTTTCCCCTCATTATACATCCTGGGATTTTCACCCTAACCCTCAATCTGCTGGAGTCTTTTTTGATAGAATCTCATTTCATCTTCCTCATTTCAGTTTTTCATTCCATTAAGAATGGAATGACTGGTTCCATTGAAAACCAGCCTTAGAAGCTCTCAATGTATTGATTTTATTTACACTGCTAGTGTTACATTTTGCTTTTAGGAATATGGAAAAGGTTAGGGAATTTTTGGACATGTGTTTTTTTTTTTCCTGCGAAGATACTAATGACAGGAAGTTTCTGCTGTCAAATTACTGAATCAAGGTAATTGAAGACTAAAAAAAATTAAACGTATGAATTAAGCAGTAAAAACTTACAGGAAGGAAAAAATGTCTTCCTTATAGGAAGAAGCAAAAACTGGATATGAATAAACTTGTTAGAAAGAGAAAACTGATTTACCAGCAACTGAACACCATTTTGTTTCCTGATTTTTTTGCCTTTAAATAGACTGTGCTATTTCCTGAAGTTGACTCATTTTCCTTGCTCTGCCAACAGTCCTTTAAGATACGTATTTATAAACACTGATATTTCAATAATTTCCAGAAATCCATCCCATCACAGTAGCTTCGATACTGACAGGGAACCTGACCTCAGTATTTTCTGAAGTCAAAGGATGGTCTTAAATGTATGTAAGTGCACATATAGAGAGTAAGAGAGAAGAACTTGCTATATGGTGCTCATATGAGTCAATGCTAATAAATTAAAAATAATAACTAAAAAAATAACAGTCCTCACATTATTTTTAAAGCATTATATTTTATGAATCTGGCAAAACTGATTACCATATATAATGGCCAAAGGAACTATTCCCTTTCAAAAAGATAAGTAACTAGGCTATCTTTGTTTTCATCAACATGTTTTTTTGATGGCTGTATGCTGATTTGATGAAAGCTAATTGTACAAATATGCGATTTGTGGGGAAGAAAGTAACATGTGGAACTATGTCTAAGAGATGTGGGTGTTAATTCCATTGGTGGATCCAGCACTTTCTTCCTCAATAAGGGTATTTGTTCCTAAAATAACTAGTGTCCTTCAAAGCACAGAATATCTAGCTCAGCTAAAGGTATTTAATTTATATTATAAATGTATATACATATTTTATGAATTTTAATAGAAATATGTTAATTTACATTGATAAATTTAAACATAAAAACATAAAACATATGAAATATGTTTGAGTGTATTGTTAGGGACATCTTTGAGCTCCTGTGGAGATAGTGTTTTATCCCTAACATAACTTACATTTAAGAAAATTGGATTTTTCATGAAATTTTCTCAGGTAAGACTGTAGGCTGAGTTTAATATATATGACAACTAAACTTTCAGCTCATATTGCACCAAATTAAAACTTTCTTCTTTGTCTTTGAGCACAAGAATGAAGGTTCGCATACCCTCCAATAGACTGAAATGTGTCCTCACAGTCATTTTGACCACCTTATGAGCATGATTAATTGACAGCATGTTGTCACTATCTTAATTATTTGGTCTGAATCTCAGCTCCTGTGCCAGACCTCTGAGTCCCAAATGTAACGCCACAGTCTGGGGCTTCACATCTTGGCCAAGTTTCTGTTAAAAAAACAAAGGCGTCTCTGTGCTACAGTTTTATGGAGCGCATGTGGTGTGTATTTATTTTGTGATAGGTTTTTATCACTTGGTAGAAAGATGTTACTGTATCTTAACTGAATGATCGTTTCACCCCGTTGCTCCACAGACCCTAGTTGTTTTTTTCCATGGGTGATGGATTTTGAGGGGCATGTTGACAAGCCCGCCCTGAAAATCTTTCTTCTCCAGATGTTTGCTTCTATATTTTTATCTGAAATTCAGCCTTTTCACCTGTGGAACTGCTTCCCGGCAGCAAATGACGAACTCTTTGTCTTTAAATTTCAGACTCCCCATCCATTGCCCCCCGAGCCATCTTAATTCCAAACCTATGATTATGCTGGATGCTTTATGTGTTATGCTCCGGCTTGTAATGGGCCAACCGAAAGATAAACTGCTATTAAATAAATCTATGACCCTTTTGAGAACAAATAGAGCTGTTGAAAGAATTTAAGAACATAGTGACTCCTCAAAAGACTGTGAACATTCTTGAACCCTTTGAATCAAAGTGAATTTTCTTCACTCTCCTTGTGTGGGTGTACACTGAAACTTATAAGAAAGAACCTCAGTAGCAAGATATTTGAAGGCTTTTGTGTTCTTAACCCTGCAAGGTTTTTCTTGGCAAGACTTGAAGAAAATGTAGCTGTCGTCTATTTTCTGCTCCTGTTGAGGGGCGCAGTTGAGACTGGGAGGCCTCTGATGTGTCAGGGAGAAACCTGCAGAGTAGAGAAGAGCCCAAAAGCCTCCAGGTGCCCAGGGGTTCCCTAGGTATTCCATTACCCAGTTACCTGGTTATTCCATTACCTAGTTACCTAGTTATTCCATTGCATTCACCCTCCTCTCCAAGCCACACTGGGTTGTTCTTCTACTTTGATCTTTTCTCATGTGTCTCTGTTGCTGTGGAGATGTAACATTAAAGCCTACCCCAGACCACACATCTTCTGTTGCCACCATGTTTCCCTCTGAACACTGGCACCGCCCTATTGCCATTAGGATGGTTACGCTTCCTAGGAAGCTCATTATCTGTGCTGGGGCAGTGTCTGAGGACTACACAAGCTTTGCTGTCATGGGTCTAGCCTTCAGGAACCCCCCAACTCGCCTAAGTTACCTCTTGGGTCCTTGACTGGAACTCCAGTTGCCAGGTAATGGAGATAAAGTAATTTACATTGATCTCTCTTCCCTTTTCCATCTTTCCTGCTTCTCTTCTGAAAAGAACTGCTCTGAATTGGCAAATGCCTACGGGACTTCAGTGTCGTAGGACAGGCTACCTTAACTCCTTTGTTCAACCTCAGAGTCACTGCCAATACAAGGGTAAAACAGATTTTGTTCATTGTACTCAATTTCAGTGTGATGTGAGTTGGAATGCTAAGAAAAACTTAGAGATATTTTTAGCAAAAATGAAATATTTTGATGCCTATCTCTCACCTGAAAATTTTCCCAGATTTGCTATTTCTAGATTTTAGCAGCTTCACAAAGGGGTATTGTGTTTGAGTCGGAAGAGAAAAATATTTTTATTTCCTGTCCTTGACATTTAGTGGAATTGATAAAAAAGCATCAAGGATCTTTGAGTTCTGGATCTCCTGCAAAAAAACACATTATGTAAGGAAGGACTGGAGTGGTTTCTTCCTGTTTGTCAGTATGAGGGGAGAGTTACTGTGAAAAGTGAAGGGAAGTAATCAGCAGGAATGAAAAACAAAGAGCTTTGCTAGAAAATCACAGCAAGGGTGATTGGGCAGTTACTCTGTTATCTGGCTCTAAACTTAATGTTGACCCTGACAAGGGCTTTATTTTATTTTATTTTTTATTTAATTTATTTTATTTTTAGTGGATCACCTGAGGCCAGGAGTTCAGGACCAGCCTGGCCAACATGGTGAAACCTGACAATGGCTTTTACATCCTCCTCCAACATAGTTAACAGGCTTCTTCACTCATCCCTGAAAAGATACTGTTGCAACTTCAGTTGCAGGGTTGTTGGAGCTACCTGATGTTTTATTAAATGGTTATTTAATCAATAAATAAGTGATCATCTCTTCTGGTTGATTATGAAGTATTCATTAAAAAGTCATAGGTTTAACTTTTTTAAAAGTCAAGTCAACACAGAGCTTATGTATTTAAGCAGTTGGAAGACAAAATAATATGTTCAGTCAAGAATATCCATTTCATTTCATACTTACTTGCAGTTTCATTTTTTTTGGCCATAGTTTACATGGTCCAACTGTTGGGTTGGTTAGGTTTGCCAATGTGAAATATTAACAATGGGGTGAATGCTTTGCGAAAAGAAATCGTTTCAGTTTGGTCTACCTGTTTATTCATTCATCAAGATTTCCCAGACTCTGTCAACAATTTCTAAGCAGACATTTGATGATATATTGTTATAGGAATAAAATATATGTTATATGAATAGAAAACTGCGTTCCATGTAGGGTAGAAAGAAGCGTTCGGTGGTCTGTTTTTTTTTTTGTTTTGTTTTGTTTTGTTTTTTTTGAGACAGAGTCTCCCTCTGTCACCCAGGCTGGAGTGCAGTGGTATAATCTCAACTCACTGTAATCACCACCTCCCCGGTTCAAACAATTCTCCTGCCTCAGCCTCCCAAGTAGCTGGAGTACCGGTGTGCGCCACCATGCCCAACTAAGTTTTGTAATTTTGGTAAAGATGGTGTTTCACTGTGTTGGCCAGCATGGTCTCAAATTCCTGAGCTCAAGTGATCCACCTGCCTCTGCCAAAATGCTGAGATTGTAGGCATGAGCCACTGTGCCCAGTGTGTATTTTTTTTTTAAATAAAAATAATCCTTGGACAACTGTTGTTGTTTAAGGATTATTATTATGTTGTTCTGTTATGCTTCTCTATCTATAGAAAGAACTCAATGTGTTTTTTTTTCCTCAACTTTCTTCTTTTTTATTCTTCTTCAGTTCCATCATTCAGTCTCTGTTCCTAAGTCTTTCAGGTGATTTAACCACACTCTTTTATTGCCTGATTTTCTGTTCCATTTAGCATGTTATTCTAGACAATTAATGTTTATAAATATTATATTATTATGGCACTAAAATAGTAAAGAGCATTAGTACAATTGGAGCAAAAGTTACTCTCCTAAGCCACATTCTTCCCTTATCTCAATTCAGTGTTCCATTAGCCACAGAAACGTCAAGGGTTTCATACCTGCATATGTATATGGAAAGAGAGGAAAAAGAAAGAGAGTGAGAGATTGAGACAGAGAGAGCTATTTCCCTGTGAGGTCTTTATTATTGAAAGAATCAAAGATTTACAAATGGAGATTTTTCTTTGCATCTTCTTCTTCTTCCTATTATCCTTTTTTTTTAAAAAATAAAAATGTTTATTTTATTTTTAATTGACAAGTGGTAATTATATATATTTCTGGGGTACAAGGTGATGAGGTAGTATTATGGTATCTGTATACAATGTGGAATCATCAAATCAGGCTAATTAACATGTCCGTCACCTCACAGACATTTCTTTGTGGTGAGAATTTAAAATCCACTCTTCACACAATTTTGACATATACATTATTATCAACTATAGTTGTTATGCTGTCTAATAGATCACTAGAACATATTGGAATGTTGTTTGCTTTGACTAACATGTCACCTTTCTCCACCCACCTCTTACCTCTTCCTCAGCCACTGGTAACCTCCATTCTACTCTCTACTTCTATGAGTTTGGCTTTTTTAGATTGCACATATAAGTGAGATCATGTGGTATCTGTCTTCCTATGCTTTTTATTCTTAAATATATTTGCTGCAGACGTCCAGCTTCATCCCCTGCCTTAGCCACTGCTCAGCCCAAGGTGACCCTGGGCTAATAATTTAAGTTTCACATTTTTCATCTGTAAAATGATAATTAGCTATAGTACTGACCTTATAAGACTACTGTAAGGACTAAATGAGCTAATATATATAATAATATATACAGATGTTATAAATATATACACATAATATATACAGATATAAATATATGCATATATAATATATACATATATTCATATAGTATATGCCTATTATATATATACACATCATAAATATATGCATAAATGTATGAATAAATATATAAAAATATAAACACATATATAGTAAACAGATATATTAAAATAAATATAATATACATTTTAAATACATATAATATGTTTTTATGTTATTATATATGTACATAAAACAGTGAGTACATTTACCTAGTGCATGGCATGTGCTTAGAAAAAGATGACTATAGCAATGGTGCTGGTACAGGTGTTAATGTCACTCATATTCTTCCCTAAATCTCTATTTTCCCATCTACAAAATGTCCTAGTAATAGTACCTGACTCATTAATTTGTGAGGAATAAAGGCAGATGGATCAATGTAGCATGTTGCCTGGCACCTTATGAGGTCTCAGTGAATCATGATGGATACTTCTGCAGTGAGATAGATCATTGTACTTCTGTTTATCTCTACCCTTTGTTGAAGGCTTACATTTTAATCCATAATCTTACCATAAGGTCCTGAAGTTACACTAGCCAAGTCACTTTGAGCCAGTGATTTGTTTTCTTCATTTCTATTCCTCATTTGTAAAATGAGAGTGTTGAACTAAGTACTCTGAACAGCTTCTTCCTCTAAAGTATTTTCACAACCATCTTATCTCACTCAACTCATTTTAAGAAATACCTGCTAATAAGAAACTCATCCAAGAGAACTTCTTTGCCCCCATTCCACCAAAAACCCTACTAAACTAGTCTGTTCAGTTGCTCAGTCAATTTTCTCTTATTCAAAAAGTTGGGCTGTTTTGTTTGATTAATGACACCATCAACTGGCCTTATCCCAGAGCGTAATTGATCAGTCCATAATTCTCCAAAGTCATTCTTATTTCCTATGGTTATATTTTTAATTTATAAACCTTTGGCCAGTTTCACCAAAAATTAAATCCTGATGTGTTTCAGATATATGTTCCAAATATCAAGGAGCAGTATTCAATTTTGTCTCTTTGCCAGTGGCTGCTCTCACCTTGTTCCAACTCCCAAATCCCCATCTCGTTTTTTCCTTTTTGGAGAATAGTCGTGAAAAACTGGTTTCCATTATAATTCCATCACCTCTAGAGGCGGGAGGACTAAGTAAGCAGTGCAGTTTCAGGCCAAGAACATTGGACTGGAGGCCCAAAGAGCTGGGTTGCAGTGTTGGCCCTGCCTCCAGAGCTGAGGGGCTTTGGGCAGGGTACTTTCTGTTGCATTAGTCCTTAGTCGTCTCATTTGTGGAGTGAAAGATGAAACTGAATGATTCCTAAGATCTTTCTACCTGTGAAAACTCATGGTTTCTATTCTTTCCCATTTTGTCCCCTGCTGTTAAATTTTTTTTTTTTTTTAAAGACATTGGGTATCACTATGTTGCCCAGGCTGGTCTCAAACTCCCAGGCTCAAGCAACCATCCTGCCTTGGCCTCCCAAAGTGCTAGGACTGCAGGCATAGGAGCCACTGTTCCGGGCCTGATGATATTAACTACCATTTATTTAGTACCTACAATATGCCAGATATTAATCTAATAATAGTTAATATTTAGTATGTGCTCACCATGTGCTAAGCACTTCACTCCTCACAGTAACCCAACAAAGTAGATACAACAGGTATCCTCTTTTACAGAAGAAGAAACTGAAACACAGGGACGTGAAGTCTGTGCTCATGGGTATGCGCTCGGTGAGGGATAGAGCCAGAAGCTGAACCCAGGAGGCTGATGTCTTGCCCTTGCCCTTAGTTTATTTTATTATATAACATTCCTAAACACTTTATTTTTTTTCTTTTTCTCTCTACAGTAGCACTAGGACGGATTAATAGTACCCTCATTTTAAAAATGAAGAAACCAAGTGAAAGGAAGCGAAATAATTTGGCCACCACAATAACCCAGCTAGCGTATGACAGAGCTGGGGATCAAACCTAAACCTGGCCCCTAACCACCATGTTCCGAGACCAGAGTGGATTTCTTACTACTCTCACATGGATCTTGTGGGTTGGTGAGAAGCGAAGTATAGCACATTTTAAAAAGAAGGATACTTTTGCTTTCTATTTAAATTTTTTTTTAGCATGTAAGATAGAAGTTTGCTAGATTTGCTTGAAGAAACAGATAGAAATCACTTTGTAATCAACACATTATTTATATGTAGATAGATTCTTTTTGTTTAGTAAGATATCACAGTTTAATCTAGTTCCTGTTACATTTGTCTTATATTTCAAAGAATGCTATCTGAATTGTTAGGTTGGTGCCAGAGTAATTGTGGTTTTGCCATTAAAAGTAATGACAAAATTAGAAATAATGGCAAAAACCACGATTACTTTGGTACAACCTAATAACAAAACTTGGCCATGTACCCAAATTGTAAGAGACAGCAGGCTTCATCCCTGCCATCTCTTACAGTATTCACCAGTATCCTCAGTGTGGCTGCCATTTCTTATGTCCACTGTCCCTCATGCTGCTATTTAAAAATCGATTATCCTGTTTACAAAATGAGACTCAAAATTTGATATAATATGTAAGTGGTTAATTTTATATTGTGTGTATGTATTTTTCCTATTGATTCAGTCAACAGGTATTAATTGAGCACGTGTGGCAGGTGATCAATTAATACCTGTTGGCCGAATCAATAGGAAAAATAATTTGATACTTTTAGTTCATTTTAGTCTCCTAGGTATTTTTAAAAATGAGCCTTCTACTTTCAAAATGGTCTGGAGTAAATGGCTCAAGGCCATCTCATTTCACCATCTCTAGTGCCTCAAGTTGGAATCAATCATATATCACTTGGCCTGAAATTCAGATAACAGTTGACAGGAAGTGGGCAGTAACTGTTTCCTTGTTTTTTGTTGTTTGTATAAATGTTAAGTGCTATGGCAACAGAAAACTAACAGCCAGATGAAGAACAGAAACATATGGAGAAGTGAAAGGCAGCCTTGAAAAAAGAGATATTTGAAAGAAAATTATTTATTTGGCTCATCTTGATATGAGTGAGTGCATTGCTAGCATGCTTGTGTTCCTGAGTAGAAATGCTAGCTTACTAGGATTAGAAAATTAATGAATTAATTGGTACCCTTTCTTATCCTACAAAGGACTCGAAACATAAAAATACTAAATTATAGGTGGGGGGAAAAGTAAAAGCTTTGACCATGGAAAATATCAGTGTAACCAAAAGATAATATAATTTTAATAATTGGGGCACACACTTTACTCTGAGTTTCCTGGCAGCCACAGCAAAAAGGAAAATATGATTAGTTACAAAGCTTTTAACTTCCATCAGATGTAGTCAATTTCTCATGAGGAAGAAAGTTATTCTTAACATCTAGGTTTAAAAGAAATTCCTTTCATAGGTATTCATATTAGAGACTAACTCTTTGACTCCAAAAATTCAGAATGTTTCTTCTTTCCCCTCTGTGATAAAAACATTGATGCCATTTTAGATGAAGAGTAAGTTTCTAAAGTCATGTTCAGGCCTGCTGTGTAATTAGGTAAGAATACAGATGGACTATGAGGGGAAATATGTCTTTCATCTTTCCAGCAATATCTACAGAGTTCATGAGTTTAAACATTCATAATTATGGATATATATAACAGCTTTGCCTTCTATTGCTAAGCTCATCAGAGATCACTCCAAACAGTACATGATTCTCAAAATTTTCTAAAGGAGTTTCTCAGGACAAGGTAACACTAGTAAGTCTTGCTTTTCTTTATATGGTTGTATCATAGCACTTATTTTTATCAAGTTCAAATGGTCAATACTAGGCATCTTCCAGGGGCAGGCTGTATTGCTGGCATTGGGCACTCCAACGATACAAATAGTCGAGATGAAATTAGAGTGTTCGTATGAAGTAGAGTTCAAGGAACTATATCCTGCAGGCCAAAACCAGCCTGCTCCCTTTTGTTCATGGCCTGTGGGATAAGAATGGTTTTTATATCTTTAAATGGTTGGAAAGAAATTAAAAGAAAACGATTTCATAATACATGGAAATTAAGTGAATTTCTAATTTGTGTCTATAAATATAGTTTTATTTGAATACAGCTATAGTCACTCATTTGTGAAGTATCCATGGCTACTTTCATACCACAGTGGCAGGGTAGACACAACAGAAAGCATATGGATCACAAAGCCTGAAATGTATACTATTTGGCCCTTTCAGAAAAAGTTTGCCAATTCCTATGATAGTGGAGAAAGTGCTTTCTATGTGTATTAGTCTGTTCTCACACTGCTAATAAAGACATACTCAAGACTGGGTAATTTATAAAGGAAAGAGGTTTAATGGACTGACAGTTCCACATGGCTGGGGAGGCCTCATAATCACAGCGGAAGAGTGAGGGACGCATTACATGGCAGCAGGCATTTATAAAACCATCAGATCTTGTTATGAGACTTATTCACTGTCAGGAGAACAGCAAAGGAAAGACCCACCCCATGATTCAGTTACCTCCCCCTGGGTCCCTCCCACAACTTGTGGGGATTGTGGGAGCTACAATTCAAGATGAGATTTGGGTGGGGACACAGGCAAACCATAGCACTATGTGTTCATGAGCTGTATGAAGAGTCTGTAAAAGGAAAACCTTCGGCCAGATACAGTGGCTCATGCCTGTAATCTCAATGCTTCAGGAGGCTGAGGTGGGCAGATCACAAGGTTAGGTGTTCGAGACCAGCCTGACCAACATGGTGAAATCCCCATCTCTACTAAAAATACAAAAATTAGCTGGCTGTGGTGGCGTGCACCTGTAATCCCAGTTACTCAGTAGACTGAGGCAGAAGAATCATTTGAACCCAGGACCTGGCAGAGGTTGCAGTGAGCTGAGATCCTGCCATTGCACTCCAGGCTGGCAACAGAGTGAGACTTCGTTTCAAAAAAAGAAGGAGAAGGAGAAGAAAGAAGAAGAAGAAGAAGCATCTTCTCCTGTAGACAGGGCCCTCTATCTATGTGGTACATCCTTTATGTCTCCATATGCTGATTTTTAAAACATGGCATGTGCCATGCTTGCATCAGGATTCACCTGAGAAGAACACTCCAGAAGCCTGGACTCATGAGCCCAGGGCCCAATATAAATGCCATTGCCTTGCTTTGGAGCCTTTCCCTACTGGCTCTTACTCTCTTGGAATCAGTGCCTTTTTCTCATCTTTTGTTTCTCGTTCTCCTCGGCTGCTGCTCACCAATCCTTAAAAATTATAAACGTGTATATTTAAAAATTTGGGGGCCACAAAATATTCAAATTACCCTGCTACTACCTCTTCTAGATACTTAATCTGTTCTTTATTAATGCCCTCCTTTTCTCAGGAGCTTGGATAAAATGGCGCACACCTGTAGTCCTAGCTACTAGGGAGGCTGAGGCCAGAGAATCGCTTTAACCCGGGAGGCAGAGGTTGCAGTAAGCCGTGATCATGCCACTGCACTCCAGCCTGGGCGACAGAGTGAGACTGTGTCTCAAAAGAAAAAAATCGCTGAAGTCTGTTTGCCTTTCTCCTAGGCTCTGCATTTTATGTCCTTATTAGTATTTGATTATGATAATTTTAAAGCTTTATGTAATCAAAGGTAAGGCAGACTTTTAAGAATTATGAGCTGAAGGGTCAGGTTCATAGCTCATGGAAGTAATATATAAAGTTATCTCCTTAGGAATTTTAATTCTTTGAGGTGAGCTATTTAAAATTAAAAGTGCAAAGTACTTATGTGTTTAATTCCTATTCCAATCCCCAAAATCTGAATGGAGATTTATAAAATCTTGCAATTACGGGGTTAATGTGACCCTAAGTGCCACTGGTATAATTAACCTTCCAGGTGCTACAGAAATCTTTTCTCTCCCTTCTGGAGTAATGGCCAGCTGGTCTCTGCGAGATCTGTCTCAGTGATTGGCAGCTGTCTGACTCCTGGTTTAGTTCTGTCATCATGATGCTGTCTACCATACCAGCCACTGTGCTTTTGGGGTTACAACCATGCATGACATGGTCTCCACCTTTGAAGAACTATCTAGTGGGGGAGGCAGACAATTTCAGTTTAGCATGGTAGGTGATAAGATGGATATATTCACAAAGTGCTGTGGGAATATAGGGGAGGACCTTACTTGAGTCCACTTGGGAATTTGGAAAAATCTCCCTAAAGAAAGTAACACAGTAGGTGAGTCTTGAAGTATAATTGAGTTCACCAGGCAGAAAGAAAATGGTGATATTTATGTTCCCGGAAGATAGAACAGCATGAGAGAGGACATAGAAATACGGAGCAAAGTGTGCAAGGCACCGCTAGACCAGAGGATGAGGTAGGGTGTGGTGGGGGATGAGGAGAGCAGGGAGAGATGTAATGTCTTGAGAGTCCCTGTGCACCTGGTAAAGGACTTGGGATCCCTTCTCATGGTGATTAAAAGAAAGAAAGTGGTTAATTCTGAATGACAGCAATGAAAGAATGGAGGGAGGGAGGCTGGTTTCAAGGTTCCAAAGGGGATGTTGGTGTCAGTGGATCAGACTTTACGGTACACTGGTGGTGACCTCTGATGAAAGGTTCTTGAACCAGTTTCAGCCGTCTTCCCTCTTGGATCAAGGGACTGGAGGCCAGCTTTGGCATCCTCTATTCATTTTTGGTTTACTACTATGTATTGTATACCTACTATGTACTAGATCCTGTGCTGTTATCTCAATGTGTAGGGACATAAAAACAAAACAGATAATATCCTTGACCTAAGTGAATTCTCAGGCTCAGCAATATTAAGCTAGGGCAAGTCAGGTTCAGCACCTGAGCCTGGAGAAGCTGTGGTGCCGTGGCCAGATTTGTTGATTTCCAAGCTCAGATTCACTAAAGCATGTTCTTTTCATGGTTGGCTTCAGTCCTTATAAAACTGCAGTTTTCTGAATCCAGATTTTTCTTCTCGAGAGCCATTTGAATCAGTTTTTCCTTCCCATCTTCTAAGGAAAAGGAGCTGTTTTGCTTCCACTTATATATAATAGACCTTCCACTATTTCTCTTTGTGTCATTTATCTATTATTGCAATTGAACTAGGTAACAAACAATCACAAAACCTCAGGGGTGTAAAACAAGTGTTTATTGCCCATACATCTGAGATGGCCAGATTGGTGGCTCTGCTGAGGTTGGCTGAGGTGATGGGTAACGTGGCACTGCTCCAATGTGGCTCTTACTCTGGTTCACAGTCCCAGGCCTGTGCTCATGCTTCCCAATTCCTTCTGCTGTCGCCTATGAGACCTTGTTTGTGGACTACTCATCATTATGTCAGGAATATTTCCTAAAATGTGCACTCAGACCGGCACAACCCTCCTCTAGGTATGGCCTAACCAGTAAAAACTGCAGGGGAAGCATAATTTTATTTCTCATCCTCTGGACACATTGCTTCTACTAGTTGTTAATTTGGGCTGAGATGGCATTAACTTACTTAGCAGATGAATTGCACAGTTGGCCCGCATCTCACATTAAGCTTGAGAAAAATAAAACTTCTCAGATTTTTGTCCATATATACTGCTGCCAATTCTCATCCATGCTGTTGAAAAAAATCTTTGTCTTTCATGCCTACCCCTTGAACCGTGTCAATTGGGTTTTGTAAAGGGTCTTTGAAATATGTCTTGAATTGACTAAGTTCATTCATTCATTCATTCCATAAATATTTATTATGTCCCTATTAGGTGCCAGGCTCTGTGCAGGGAACAAGACATGAGCATAGTCCTTGCTCTTGTAGAAGTTGTGCTCTAATTGCAGAAGGGTAGGGTAGATGTTAAAGATTTAGTAGTCAGGATTAAAAGGCATTATCCACTTTGTGACATGTTTCTTGCTATGGAGTCTTCTCCATTCTTTTTGAGAACTCCTGTAGTTGATTAAAATTCCAGTCATTACCATTTGATTGATATTTGAAGTTTTGGTGAGATGTTGACACATCTGCTAAAACAAGGAATGAATAGTTAGCGGATGTGAAAACTGTTCACAAATTGCAAAAAACAGGTTTCTGTTGAACATGATGAACTGGATCGACATCACACTCAGGATGATGTTGGTTTAGCAAGCGTGTCCTACTGTTTTCATGGAAAGTTCAAACATCTTTCCCCTGTGCCACTTGATTTGCATAATGTGTGAAGGATTCTTAGGCAAAAGAGCATGTGGTGACTACTGAAGCCTATCCCGGAAAGGCTTTCTATCACTCAGAACTGCACCGTATGCCTATGTTAGAGCTAGTTGAATGCCTTCCATTGGTTCCAAGGACACCCAGTTAGCAGTGCACTTGGTGTTGCCCTGACCTGACTCTAAAGCTGGGGTATGAGTACTGGGAGGAAGCATCACCCCTTTTTGACTAACCCAGCATTCACAATGCAAAACAAGTCTACGTGAAGTTCTTTCGTTCATTCAACAAATATCAGAAAATCACCAGGTACTAGAAATTCATCAGCAGGCAAAATGCCTTTGAGGAGGGTATATTTTAATGGGAAAACAGATAGGTAATAATAATAAAACTAACTAAAATGTTTTTCTTATATAGTTAGGCAGTAAGTTCTATAAACAAGGGTGTAAATTACTGAGATGAAAGGCAGGTGAAAAGATAAAGTGTTATTTTGTTTTATTTTTGAGACAGGGTCTCACTGTGTTGCCTAGGCTGCAGGGCAGTGGCATGATCACAGCTCACTGCAACCTCAACCTCCCAGGTTCGGTGAATCTTCCCGTCTCAGTTTTCTGAGTATCTAGGACCATAACTGTGTCTCGCTAATCTTTTTGTGTACTTTTTGTAGAGACAAGGTTTCACTGTGTTGCCCAGGTTGGTCTTGAACTCCTGGACTCAAGGGGTCTGCCTACCTCGGTCTCTGAAGGTGTTGGGATAATAGGTGAGCCACTACACCCAGCCAGGTGTAATTTTAAATGGAGTGGTTGGCAGAGGCCTCATTGAGAAGGTAATATGTAGAACAAAAGTCTGGAAAATGATCTGAATAAAGAAGTTTGCCAAATCCCAGCACTTTGGGAGGCCAAGGCAGGTAGATCATCTGAGGTCAGGAGTTTGAGACCAGCCTGACCAACATGGCAAAACCCTGTCTCTACTAAAAACACAAAAATTTTCCAGGCATGGTGGCACATGCTTGTAATTCCAGCTACTTGGGAGGCTGAGGCAGGAGAATCACTTGAACCTGGGAGGCAGAGGTTGCTGTGAGCTGAGATCGCCCCACTGCATTCCAGAGTGGGCAACAAGAGCGACACTCCATCTCAAAAAGAAGAAAATATCATAACATGCAGAGATAACTGCCACTGTCAGGTTCCCTGGTTCTACCTTTTTGATCATTAATTCTAAATTACTTATAGCTAGTAAATTAGCTACAAGTTTTTGAGTGCCCTCATGTGCCCAGGCATTGGGCAGTTTACATGTATTTCTTGGATTCTGCCTAGGAAGTACTTTATATTATGCATCCCCATCTACAGTGGAGGAAACTGAGACTCAGATGAATTAAGTCAAGTCTCATATCTTAAGCAGCAGTGGAGATGGGATTTGAATCCATCTGACTTTGAGCTCCTGGAAGCCTGAGCATTTCCTTCTCTGTCTTGTGGCTTCTCTCATATAGACATAACCTTGGTAAAAACAAACTGGGAAATTACCCTTTGAACGAAGCAATTTGGAGTGTTTTTAAAACTAAGAGATTGAGTTTCTGAGATATAACTGGTGTTCTTTAAAATTCACCACAGGATCTACTTTTTCCAGGAAATCTCCCTTGAATAAGGGAAAGTATTTGGCATTCCACATCCAGCTAGGTTAATAGAGCTCTTTGTAGCCTATCTGCCATTAAGGCAGCCATTCTACACAGAATTTTGTTTAACTATCATTAATGACTATTCCAGGAACCTATCTCTATTTCTTGGGGATACAAAACCAATTCTGTATCCACTGATTACTGACTGCTTGAGAATCTTGATACATAATAAACACAGACTTTCCTTGTGTTCTGATGTTGCAAATTGTATCATCATGTGGGCTGTTGTAAAGTGGTTCTCATTTTTCTATGGCATCAATACCAGGATGGAGGAGTTGCCTCCCTAAGTGGTCATCATGACCAACAATGTCATAAACGCAAAGATAAAGGTAAAATTACCTTTGAAGCTCTGTAAAAAAGGTTATACAAGGGAGCCCCATGTACTAGTGTACATAAAACACACACACAAAATACCTAACTCCACTTTTATACATTTAGAGTTTGCAAGAATTGAGAAAAGAGATGATTTTTTAAAAGGTATCTAAGAAAGTTTAAACTGATGCTTTTTTTTTCAATAAATAGGTCTAAATCAAGCAATGATGTTAAAATGTGCGTGTTTTTAAAAACTTTATAGCAGTTCTCTTCTCTCTGTGTGTATGTGTGTGTGTGTGCGCACGCATAAATAGAATGGTGAGGAGAATTCTTAATAAAGGTGGCTTGGTGAGCAGACCCAGCACAATTTTAATCGGTGAGGTGTTAAAACACCACTAGAAATTTAAGGTGATGAGAAAAACTTGATTTACCAGAAATCTTCCCAGACACTCCATGGAAGGAACCCTTACCTAAGCCTCATAGGGCGAAGATGGTCTGGCACATTGCAAATGCCAAGGGCCATTCTAAACTACATTCTACTAAAGGTGGGTCGAATCAGTGTGGGCGTTTGTGGGGGCTTTAATTGTGAGGTTAGGATCTGATAGGAATCCTGGAGAGCTGACATTGACACCAACACACACCCTTTTTTTCCATATCGTCATGCTCAACTCAAACTCTTCTGAAAATTGATGTCCAACAGCTAGGTTTTAAGGGTTGCAGATTATCCACCTTATCACGGTGACTCCTCTTGGTGCCTGGATGTCAGATTGTATAAAGCTTTAAATAAAGCTTTTCTGTACACATCAGACCAAATAGCCACCCATAAACCCATAAAGTGCTTTTAGGTCACTTTGACACCTTGGTGACAACTCTTGGACAGTTTCACTCTTCTCTAAAGAGTCATAAAAATGGATACCAACATTAAAAAAAAAAACTTCAAAGTTTGTCTCTCAGAGTTGTAAAGGCAGGAACGAGACAGCATTGGCCTGTTAGATCTTATGGGAATTTCACCAAAAAGAGGGGCAGTATATAGGAAGGTATCATTTGAGCCACTGGTTAAATGAATGGTTTAAAACAAATTAGGCAGTAATGTCTGTTTTTGCTTCTTTCCAGTTCAAAATCTTTATTGGTTTTATTTGTTCTATTCCCCAGCAGGTTACAATCCATATTCCTTTCCACATTCTGCCCAGCCTCATTTCCTGTCCCTTCATTTCTATTTCCTCCACCTCCCAATGCTATTATCTTCCTGGCCCCTCCCTCAATAGAGAAGAGGCAAACCTGAAGTCAGCCTTGGAGACCCAGGCCTCATCACTTCAATGAAGCACCCTGTTAGGTGCTTCTGATGGGTTCCCACACCCATGGTACAGTTTTCTGCAATGATGTCAACCATATTGTATTTATGAAAGATGCAGATGTGTATCTTTCACACACATTGAGACAGTAAATTTTTTGAAATGTAGAGACCATTTTCTATCAATTCCTTCAGCGTGTGGCATAATTATAGCTCATGAATGACTGGGTTGATGCTATAAAGAGGAGGCTTCCTGTATATGATCTCAATGCAAGCAGAGCTTCTTTGTTAAAACTGTTGGGTTTTGAATTTCAACAAGCATGTCTTCGCCATCTGATACTATCATAAATGTTTGACTTACTAATGCAGAAATTTAGCTTTGTAAAGCATATACAGATTTTTTGTTTGTTTTATATTATTCAAAAGAGCATTGTCTTCCTGCGTGAAAAAAAAATCTTTTATCTAGTTTGGCAGATTAATTTGGCAGGATAGAGCTGGGTTAGGGGTTAGGACAGTATATGTGGAAGGCAATTTTTGTCATTTGTCTTTTAAATACAATCCTCTAAGAATTGTGGATTTTTAAATAAAATATCCTTGCTGTTATTGCCCACTAAAACATAATAAAAATAAAAGCCCAGATTCAAGTCATCCTACAGGAGCACCTTCAGCTTCCTCCTTTGTCTTAGACATTCCATTTAACCTGTGTCCTGTTCTCTTTCCCAAAGTCCTAAAGGAAGATCCTGTCTTGATCCTACTTTCTTCCAGAATCTTCTGAACCAAGCCCTGCTATTATAGCCCATCTCTCTCACATTTTCCACCCCTCACTTTACCATCAGCTCCTACCCTTCAGTCTACACACCTGCTAAGCCCTCTTTTACTCTTAAATCCCCCTTTCCTGAACCTGGCTACATCCTCTGACTCCCATTTTCTTCATCCTCTTCTTGTAAGCGCAACTCGTTGCAAAAATATTCTCCATTTACATCATCATCCATCATCATCTCACATCTTAAACTGGTACCAATCTGACTTCCACCTCTTCATGGGATTAAACCTACTCTCAGAGTCACTAATGCCCATCAGCTACCTCCTGCATGATTGATACCACTGGTCAATCCCTACCTGAAAGTAGCTTTCTTCTTGACTGTTGCCATACCACAGCTTCTGGTTTCCCTACATCTCCTTTATATGCACCCTACCCCTACCCAACACAGATACTTCCTTTGGTTCTGTCTTTCATTCTTGTGCACCTCTCACTACCTTTTTTCTCTTGACAGCTCTGCTTGCTGTCTTCATTTAAACTGCTGTCTACATGTGCTAAAGAACCCCAAGTCCATATGCCCAAATCTCCCAAGTCTCTATTGATAGTTCCAATCTCTTTCCAGGGCTTTGTACCCTTATTTTAAAGTACTGCCTGGACTTCTTTTCCTGTGTTCCTGACAATTCCTCAACTTTATTCTGTCCAAACTGTCCAAAGTGTGATGAACCACACAACTTTCCTCCATCTGCATTCCTTATTTCCCTTAACACCTATGTCCTTTATTGGCAGCACAGTTCTTATAGCCAGCATCCTGGAGGCATTCCCAGCACTCACCCCTCCATCCAATTGTTCCAAAGTTCTGTAAATTCTAAGTCCTCTCTCTCTCACATCTTTCTTTTCCTTTCTATTGCTTCTGGCCTTTGTCAAAGCTCCTGTATCAAAGCACAGTGGGGATTCTGTTACTCTCCTGCCCTTTCACTGCTGCAGTGAAAGACTTCAAATTCCTGCACAAGGCTTTCAGGGCCACACAAGTCTGACTGTCATTTACCTTATATAAGCATAAGGGCACAGTGGAAAGCAGCACTTTTCGTAGGCAGTATCGTTGCTTGCAGGTTTGGGACTTTGTTTTGCTTTTGCTTCTGTTGTTCATAGACATGAATGAAAACCTCGGACCTCCCCTCCCTCAAATACGGTTACTTCTCTCCAAGCTTCATCCTTGTGTATTCCACTCTCTATTGTCTTTTTTGGGTCTGGGTTAAAAACTATTCTGAGGCCAGGCATGGTGGCTCACACCTATAATCCCAGCACTTAGGGAGGCTGAGGCAGGAGGATTACTTGAGCCCAGGAGTTCGAGACCAGCGTGGGCAACAGAGTGAGGCCCCATCTCTACAAAAAATTAAAAATAAATTAGTCAGGCTTGGTGGAATGTGCCTGTAGTCCCAGCACTTTGGGAGACCAAGGTACGTGGATCGCTTGAGCTTAGGAGTTCAAAAACAGCCTGGGCAACATGGTGATACCCTGGATCTACAAAAAATGCAAACAGCCAGGTGTGGTGTGCATGCCCATAGTCTCAACTACTTTGGAGGCTGAGGCAGGAGGATTGCTTGAGTCCAGGAGGTCAAGGCTGCAGTGAGCCATGATTATGGCACTGTACTTCAGCCTGGGCAACAGAGTGAGACCCTGTCTCAAAAAACCAAACAACGCAGACAAACCCAAAAAACAACTATTCTGAGTCTTTCCCACCTCAGGATGTTTCTGACCCATGAGAATCCCCGAGTGCTGACTTGGACCTGTAGAGGCTGTCAGGCTCCTTCTGACCCTGTGTTGTTTAATCCAACCTCAACGTGAAAGGAAAAGAAACAATACGGCACTCACACAGACTTAAATGTTTTAAAAATTATTCTCCCTTCCTTTCTCTCCAGTTTCAAAATGCTGCACATACATTTAGTCTTGCTTCCTTGGCTGTATTTTTTTTTTTTTTCCTCCAGAACTGCATGGAATTTTCTGTAGGTGTTAGAAAATCTAGATTCCAATTAACTTTGCTGCTGATTACTTTGTAAATCTTGGTGAGTCAGGGCTTGTTCGTAAATGATGATGAACATTTTAATGTTCTTTGAGCATGGCAATGCGTGAGCAGAATGTAGATGAACTAATTAGAATGTATAGTCGCAGCTCTTGTGTGATTGGTTTTGAGAAGAAGGCTGTAAATAAACATGGAGCTTTCAAGTCTTGTTTGTGGTTTTCAAGGGCAAGTTTGTGTGCTTTATCTCATATGAAAAACCAGTTTACAAAATTTCTTTAAATCTCTCTTGATCTTAAGTTCATATTCTTGGGCACTAAACTATGGACAAGTACGATGGGAAAGAAAAAGAAGTGGGTATTCTGCAAAAATTCCACTGATGTTGAAGAACTAAATTCCTACTGGGAATTTGATCAAAAAGAGACTAGGGGAACAACAGAATGGGAAAAGTAACCAACAAGTTTATTCTTCATGCCTCCTAATTACACCGTGAAGAAATAGACGGATGTCACAAGAGGATGCACTTCAATAAACATTTGCCTGAAAATGGTATTTAAGAATCCTCTGAAATCTCCCCAAAGGCCTCTAAAAGGCCTTCTATCTGGAGAGAAGAAGATTATAAAACATGTTCTGATTATAAAACACGTTCTGCCTGTCTCACCCTTTTTCGTAGGCAGTATCGTTGCTTGTGGGTTTGGGGCTTTGTTTTGCTTTTGCTTCTGTTGTGAGCCTCTGAGCAGTGTTCAGAGGTAGCCAAGGCAGCCTTTTTCAGGTGTTCTTGGTGCCAGGGCCAGCCATGGGCATGAAAGATTCACAGCCCTGTCCTACTTCTTTTGAAAAAGAGGCCCTGCAACCTCCCCTCCACTTTGCATGTTAAATTTCCATTTAGAACTTTCTGTCATCCCTTTTGCTTCCTTATAAAATTTTATCTCACCGTTAGTAGAGTGATTGGGGTGTATGAGAAGTTTTCCCTACTTTCCCCTTTCTTGTGTGGTGAGGATGAGTCAGTCTTTCTGAGTGGTATTTTAACTTTCCCTTGTTTCCTGTAACATTTAAAGAAGTCTGAGAGAATGTCAATTATCTAAGTTCCTATCCAGAAATAAAAGGAAAAGGAAAACTGTCATTAAGTATGGTGGTGGGATAACAATTTTGGTGCAATGCTGAGCCAAAAGGAAATCGTTTTTGACAGGTCATGAGAATTAGCATTGGGTCTCGTCATTCCATCCTCAAATAAATTAATTTAGAAATTGTGCTGACTAGATAGCAAAATCTGTAGCAAAATTCAAAATTGTTACCCCTAGTATTTGGATGGCTATATAGTCCACTGTGGCAATGATTATTGGTACAGAAACGTTTAAAATGGGCAAGTTCAGGCCGGGCGTGGTGGCTCATACCTGTAATCCCAGCACTTTAGGAGGGAGGCTGAGGTGAGTGTATTACCTGAGGTGAGATGTTCAAGACTAACCTGGCCAACATGGTGAAACTCCATCTCTACTAAAAATACAAAAATAAGCCGGGCATGGTGGTGGGTGCCTGTAATGCCAGCTACTCAGGAGACTGAGTCAGGAGAATCGCTTGAACCCAGGAGGCAGAAGTTGCAGTGAGTTGAAATTGTGCCACTGCACACTCTAGCCTAGATGACAGAGTGAGACTGTGTCTCCAAAAAAAAAAAAATGGTAAGTTCAGGCTGGAGTCTGGAAATAAGTATTGATCCCTGTATCTCCCCTCTGTAGGGCTAAGGATTTGACAGAATTATGAAATAGATATTTGGATCTCTGTACCAAGGTGAAAAATATTGCTCTTTCTGGGTCATGGGGAAGGCGTGATTTTTTGCTTTCCCTTTTATCAGCACTGATAAACGTTTGATAGAAAAGATCTTTGGAATGAGGCAGTCAGTGTGAGTTCACTGGGCAGAATGTTATGAAAGGGTTTGATTTTCCAGTTATAGCATTCTTAACTAGATTAAATTGAGCAGCATCAATTCTAAAGATGAGTCTGTTTACCTCTCCCAGTGGAACACTGCAAAGGATTGCCTTGTAAATTTCAAACACTGTGCTTAAGTTAGGAAGATTCCTCTTCTGTTATTAGTAGTTGAAGGTTCATAGCATGAGCCATGGCCTACATAGACCTTGGGCCAAATCTCCGTGCCATCACCTGTCTGTTCTGTGACAGTGTGCGTGTCGCAGAGCCTCTCTCATACCCAGTTTCTTTGATCTCTCAAACTTAGTGGTAATATATTCAAGAGATTATGGCTAAAAAAGGATATATGTATATATGAGGGCCTGCAGTGTATGCACACACAGTAAATGCTCAGTAAGCACTACCTGTTATCATCTTTATCCTGATATCCCCAGGTATGTTATTCTCTTCCAGCGATACCTGGAGCATAGATAATCAGAACCCCACAAACAGCTTATACAATGAAGCAAGTATCTCTTGCTTCATTTAAATTTAAATTTAAATTTAAATAATCAGTCTAGATATTTGCAAATGGATTTTATTGTTTTTCCTACATAAAAGGTTAGAATTTAGTTATTTATAGTGACAGATACTAAAAATTAGAGCAAATTTTCTTTCCTCAATTGTTCTGAATATGTATAGTTTACTGAGAAATTCTGGAAAACCCAACATACCAGTGGCTTGAACAGCATCTATACTTTGGAGAATAGCACCCACTCTCCCCATCCTGCAAAAAATAAACAAGTATTGTTTGTGAATGCTTTGCACAGCAATGTTCTCTCATTTTTCCCTATAAATCACCCAGTTTTTTCCTTTAGCCATGTGTTATTAGATTTTATCACTAAAATCCTAATATACCTCTATTAGAGATGAAAACAAGACATTTTGCCTGCTTCCTCATTTTTGAACCAACAATCAGAAAATTTATCATCAGGGATCTCCTGTGGAATTTAAGTCAGGAGTGTTGGACTCCTTAGCAATCCTCTTCTCTCCATCCTAGAGCAGGAGGATTGGTGGAACTATTCCTGCTCTCTGTTTTACACCTGAGGAAATTATAGAACAGAATGGTTAAGTGACTTACCCTAGGCTCATCAGCCAGCAAATAATACAACAATACCTAATATTTACTTAATGCTCTCATTGTAGGCCCAAATCTCTCCTTATGTACTTTGTATGTTATTTCAATTACTTCTCATAACAAGTGTAAGAAGTACAGATAATATAATTATTCCCATTTTACAGATGATTAAAGGAGCATGGGAGGCGAGTGACTTGCTCAAGGTGGTAGAACTGGAATTAAAATTCAGGTAGCTAAATCCAGAGGCATCTTTCCCTGAGTAGCTGGAACTACAGGCATGCACCACCACTGCCCAGCTAAGTTTTGTATTTTTAGTAGAAACAGGGTTTCACCATGTTTCCCAGGCTGGTCTTGAACTCCTGACCTCAAGTGATTTGCCTGCCTCGGCCTCCCAAACTGCTGGGATTATAGGAATGAGGCACCACACCTGGCACTTACCTAATATTTTATATATTAGGTCCTCTAGCTCTGAGGGAAGAATAGAATTCACATTGAGGCTATTGCAGGTTCTGCTGGTTCTCATGAAAGCATTATTGCTTAAGGTTATTATAATGAAAAATAAAAGACACTTTTGCTTGCAATTTGGGAACATTTATTTAATAAATATTTATTGAGTACATGGTATGGTTAAGGGTCTGTGCTTGGTTCTGTGGGGGAATACAAAAGTAGACATGATTATTGCAGTATACATTAAACCCAGTATTTCTATACAGAAAAAAAAGTAGATATAATCCCTGTTTTGTCCTCAATTAAATTAATATATGCTGTTCTGGAAACTTCCCAGTGATTTCCATAGAGTTAGCATGACTGCTGTCAGTTCTCACTATAAGCCATTCAGTCTAGGAAATCCAAATTACCTAAAGGATAAATTGTCCCTATGATTTGGCTTGGCTCTGTATTCCCACCCAAATGTCACCCTGAATGGTAATAATCCCCACATATCAAAGGTAGGATCAGGTGGAGGCAGTTTTCCCCATGTTGTTCTTGTGATGGTGAGTGAGTTATCACGAGATCTGATGGTTTTATAAGGGGCTTCCCCCTTCACCCAGCAATCGTTTCCCTCACCTGCTGCCCTGAAAGGAGATGCCTTTTGCCCTGATTGTATCAGTTTCCTGAGGCTTCTCCAGCCAGCCCTGCAGAACTAAGAGCCAATTAAGCCTCTTTATAAATTACCCAATCTCACACAGTTCTTTATAGCAGCGTGGGAACAGACTAATACACCCTATTAAAAACAAATAAGAGAATAAACTGTGAATAAGTAGTGTCCTCAAATTAGACCTTGGTAGGTCGTGAAAGTGACATGACACTGCTGTGTTGCCAGTGCCTAAAAGCTCATGGGATCTTGGAGTGGTTTTGTTTTCTAGTTGTCACCATTCTGTTTTAAGCAGGGATCCGTCATCCAAGCCAAGATCTCCTCGGTTTATGCATAGTGATTTGAGAGCTCTCTGTCATAGGCTGGCATCTTAGGAAAGATAGTTAGAAGTTAACTCCTAGAAGGAATTTAGCTATTTTGGTTATATATATGTTTTTCAAACTGGTGTTTGATGTCCGTTTTCATTGTTCCAGATAGAATCTTATGATTTTTAGATTTTCCTTTGTCTCATGATAAAAATAACACTTAGCTTTTGGGTCTTTTTAAAAAAATGTATTTTATTGCACTTTAGGTTCTGGGTTACATGTGCAGAACATGCAGGATTGTTGCATAGGT
Source organism: Sapajus apella (assembly GCF_009761245.1). Lineage (NCBI taxonomy): Eukaryota > Metazoa > Chordata > Mammalia > Primates > Cebidae > Sapajus > Sapajus apella. The sequence continues at coordinate 30,830,023 of NW_022436945.1, forward strand.
ACATACATGGCAATGTGGTTTGCTGCCTCCATCCCCGTCACCTACATCTGGCATTTCTCTCCATGTTATCCCTACCCAACTCCCTACCCCACGCTGTCCCTCCCCTATTTCCCCCCAACAGACCCCAGTGTGTGATGCTCCCCTCCTTGTGTTTTTGTATCTTTCGCTAAAAGGAATTCCAAGATGTTTAACAAGTCCAGGTACTTGGACTGGTGAACCATCAGATCCCAAAATTCCAGGGGATCTGATGGGTAAGAGAGGGAGAAGTGGGCATTTTGGCTGTTAGCCTTGGGACTGGAGTTGTGATGTATGTGGTTGGAGCTTAGGAATCTGAGTGCTGTTGCTGCTGTGCCTGAGTCTTGATCAGGGTGGGTATCCCATCCCAATTTGTGCCCCACACTCTGAGAATGTCTAAGATGATGATGATAATGACCACTACAAGCAACTAACATTTGGGGATGCATACTGTGTACTAGGCATGGCACTGAGCTCTTGGGAATTTCTTACTTAACCCTGACAGCTTGTACCATAGATATTATTATTCCTGTTTCACAGATAAGGAAACTTGTCCAAGATCACAAAATTAGTAAGACAGAGCCAGAGTTCAAACCACAGTCTGTCTCATTCATCCCTGAACTCTTAACCACTAAAGTAGGCATCCCTAGTGGTGAAGATACTAAGGTAGGAGTCATGCCATATGGGTGGGCATGTTGCATTGAATCCCTCAAAGTCATCTGTGAGGATTGGAATCAACTTATTCCAAACTCCTGTTAATATTGATATTTTGAGCATCTCTCAAGAATCACAAATAGTCTTTTAATGGCATCTAGAATGATGAATCCTTTCCAGAGGTCTTCAATTTGCTTTGCCCAGATCCATCAGAGGAATAACTATCTATGGCAGCTATAGCCTTACAAAATATTTCTTAGATAACTAGACTTGAAAGTTGAAATTATTCCTTGGTCCATGGACTGCAGAGCTTTGAGTGAGGCTTTGAACGTGGGGAAGGCTTTGTGTGTGGGGAGGAGATAGGCTTAGGGGAGACATGATGAAATATTAGAATATTGAAGGACAGTTGGATGGAAGAGAGCCTCAGCATGTTGTAGGTAGTCTCTTAAAAGTAGACTTAGAACTAATGAGGAGAAGTCACTAGGAGCAACATGTTGATAAAATATAAGAATGAGTTTTCTTTGATAACTTTGTGAGGTGATAGATATGCTAATCATTCTACACAAGATGATTATACAAAAAATGTATAAATTTAAAAAGTAGAATGTGATTTTTTTTGTATAAACATCATTGTACGCTTTATATGATTTTTATTTGTTAATTATACCCGATTAAAGCTGGAAATAAACTTTAAAAAAAAGTTTTCTATCACATACTGAGTTATCCAAAGATGGGCTGAAATGCATCAGAAACTGGCCACATCCTCATCACTGAAGCTGTTCACGTTTAGACTGTGCAGCATCATGATGAAGACTCAATCATCGTCAATCCTATAATTCTTTGATCCCAGTAAGCAATGCTCTGATAAGTGCCCATCAGAATACTTGCAAAACCTGCCTGCTCAAACTCCTCTGTTCTTAGAACTGTTCTTCCTTTCAACAAGTTCAGGGAACTAGCAAGGGCTCTGCCTAATGGCGTGTCATAGCACAGTACAAAACTGATGGGTCTGCACAAGGAGGCAGAATAGAGGATACTGAGGTTAAGAGCGGGACCTGCCTGGGTTTGAACCCTGTCTCATTTACTTGCTGTGCATGCATCTGAAGTTACTGTACCTCTCTGTGCCTTGGTTTCCTCATATATTATGCTGTACATGGGATAATATTAAAATGAAAGTGTTTTCAAGATTAATGAGATAATACATTGAAAGCCCTCAGAACAATGCCTAGTTTCAGGTATTCAGTAAGTGTTTTTGTTGGCTTTATAAGTATGTCAACAAAACTTGTTTTAACTTTTGATTTGCTCTCAGCCAAATAAGCAAAGTGTTTATTCAAAAATAATAATGACAAGGTCAACAGTAGCAGCAACAGTAGTAATATGTGACTGAGGCTGAATTAAATTCCAGAGCCCATACTTGTGTGTGTGTGTGTGTGTGTGTGTGTGTGTGTGTGTGTGTGTGTGTGTATGTGTACTTTAAGTTCTGGGGTACATGTGCAGAACGTGCAGATTTGTTACATAGGTATATACGTGCTGTGGTGGTTTGTTGCATCCATCACCCTGTCATCTGCATTAGGTATTTCTCCTAATGATATCCCTTCCTTAGCCTCCTACCCCCTGACAGGCCCCAGTGTGTGATGTTCCCCTCCCTGTGTCCATGTGTTCTCATTGTTCATCTACCACTTATGAGTGAGAACATATGATGTTTGGTTTTCTGTTCTTGTGTTAGTTTTCTAAGAATGATGGTTTCCAGCTCTATCCATGTCCCTGCAAAGAACATGAACTCATCCTTTTTTATGGCTGCATAATATTCCATGATGTATATTTGTCACATTTTCTTTATCCAGTCTATCATTGATGAGAGCCCATACTTTTAACTACCTATTTAGTGTTAGGTACTAAGTTAGGTGCTGTACTTGAGTTATTTCCTTTATTCCCCAGGAAAACCTGGTAAGTAAGTGTTACTACATTTTATAGATGAGGAACCTGGGGCTTAGGCAAACTATGTAGTTTGCCCAGTATTACCAATAAGTGCCCAGAAAGGCATAATTAGAATCCAGGTCTTTTTATGTTTATCTTTGGAAATATTGCTACACTTGTATAGTAGTAACAAATAGCCCCTTTTAAGAAATCCTGTACTTAAGTGACATCAGAAAAGATGATAAGTTTATTTTACCTCCTAGGTAATGTCCTTAAAATTGGCAGCTATGACAGTTACCTAAATGGGCAGTAAAATGGCATTTGAGCAATAAGTGGTCACTAGGATCCAGTGTTTACAACCACAATTGGTAGTGAAATTACAGATTCATCACTAAGGACGCTTTCCTATCACTTTACAATAAGCCATGCAGCCTGAAAACATTAAAACAAAAAGTTATCAAGGTCCAGCTTCAGGTCAGCCAATACGACAGATGATCTGAGGCACCAGAGTGGCAGCACAAGAACCGTCACAGTCTCTGCAATGGGGTGTCGTGGGTTTGATCCACACGCACGCAGAGTGTATGTATTCAAAACAGTGGTGATATAATGTTCTACTTATTTTTGGATCTAGATGTCTTCAAACACCAATGCTAGAAAAATACTCTAAAATGGATGATTTCTTCTGGCTTTCCTTCAGAGAGACTGAATGAGAAAAATATGATGCTGCTAAAATAAGCCAATATGTTGATGAAATGTCTGTGGATGTTGGAGGATATATTCAAATGTAAACTGTCTTCTTTGACATAAAATAAGGCGAGGCTACAAGTCTAGGTGTTGGCAGTTACTATGAATAGTAAATAACCATTGAAAGAGGTTGACTTTGAAACTGATTACAGGGATAAACATTTACAAGTATTCTCTTAAATCCTAGACATGTTATTTACCTCCCTATTCAGGTTACATGGCCCATCTTTGCACATTGGAAACTTACTACATTTTTAAAATTCTTTTTGTCTCTTTATGTTTGTGCTTTTAGTTTTTCGTCCTCTTGACCAACTTCTATATATGGTGTAAGGAAAATAGACACAGAATATAATCAAGAAATGTCCCATGTAATCAAGAAAATTTTGTGCTTCTTAACGTAGTACTAAATAGAAATTACCAACTGAGGGAAACTGAGAGTAATTGTGTAAATGCCTGTATCCAAACCAGCATAGGTATGTTTAATAACTGGTTTTGTTTCTCATGATTAATGATGCTGTGCCACCTGTCACCCTCCTTGAGAGATGCGGGAGTTTGAGATCAAAATGCTCAGTTCATTAATGATAAGAGCTCAGTTGAAGACTGTGGTCTTTGGCAAGGGTGACTACTGCTCTTTTAGCCTCGACTAAGCCAGACTTAACTCATTCAGCCCCCAGGAAGAGTCCAGCATGCAGGCCTCTTCTATAGGGGATGCTCCCCTAACACTTGCAGTATAGAGTAGAAGAGAAAGCCTGCATTTTGCCAGAAGCTGGAGGAGGAGGCTTGGCTAAACATGTTCATTTCTTTCATCACTCAGACACCCCATGAGCAAGAGGGCAGCAAATGCCCAGGGGTTATACTAAGGGAGTGTCCTCTACCTGGAAACAGGAAGTAAAAGAATAGGAGGGTCTGCCCTCAACAAGCAATTAGGAGATAAAGCTTAGCTGAAATCTGGGACCTTTTTAAAATCTGGCTGAACGTATTAGCTACAGTACCTGTGGTTTCCAAATACTATAGTAAATATATTGTACATAGTTTGATTACTAGAGATGCATTGTCAAAGTAGTCAGGTCGAGGACCACATTCAATTCTGAAGTGGGTTTCAAACGTAATAAAACATAATAAGGACTCCAAAAATGCCACTAAAAGCAGGTTCTAAGTATTTGCTGTGCATCAAATTCACTTTAGTTCACTGAAAAATAACCTGATTAAAGTTCTGTTCCTCATAATCATCAAGAAAGGATTTATGCTTTAAAGTTTCCATGCTGTTGAATCTATTTAGCATTTATCTGGCCATTGTGACTGAATTTCTCTTTCATGAGGAAATGGATAAGACTAAATGACAGCCATTTATAGCATCATTGCTGGGAAACAGCTGAGGGTCTGCCCAGCATGAACCACATGTTTGCAGAATGGTTGGTGGGCAGCAGGTCCCAGTGTGGGATATTAGGTATGAGTGTCACCATGTGTCTCAGTAACACAGAGCGGTATCCTTGGCAATGTACTCTGTAACCTCCACAAAACATTAGATATGCTGCATCAGCTTGAATGCTGAAAATAGTAAGCCTGCCTGGCACGCATAATTCTGTGACCATTCTGTGCTTTAACCAGTAGTGCTACAGTGAAGCTCTGACCTGAGGCATTCCGCTTATAGCACTAACAAAACTTTGCTTTCCAAGGGGTTAAAGAAATGCTTTCAAAACATGTGCCCTCACTTCCACTTGAGTGCTGTAGGGACTCTCTTGTTTCACCAGGAGCCATTGAATCTGAAGTTTACAACTTGCTTTTGTTCTCAGTCCTCTTTTCCTTCAGTGGTATGTTTTGCGTTAATGTTTCAGTGGAGTAGACACTAGCCCATGTTGATTTTGGTTTGCATGCTTATGCTAAGGCAGAGGTGTTAATTTTGGAGGAAGAATGAATCATCGTGTTGGACCTGAGAAAGGGAGGAAATTGTCATTTCCCAACATCTATAACAGTGGCCCTGCTGTGAACATTTTGTGGTAAAGATATGTCCAAGAGGTAGTTCTGGGCAGGCAAGAAGGATTCAAGAATCAGTAACATTTAGGCAAAGGTTAAAGACAGAAGGATGAATGGCACTGCCCAAAAAGAACAGACTTTTAAGAGTCATTGGCCATGGGGTGTGACTTGGAGAAACTGTCATTTAAGGACTGGGGGAGAAAAAGGGACTCAGGAGGAGGACTGAGAAAAAGGAACAGAGAAATAGTGGAAAGGGGAGCATCCTAGCATCCATTTGAAGGAGAGGGAAGAAAGAGGAAGTGATGAACTGTGTCAAATGCAGGTAGAGATTTAGCACATTGCAATAACTGAAAAGTGTCCCTTGGATTAGCAAATAAGGAATGATTGTTGATCTTAAGAGGATTTGTACCAGATGGTGAGAATTGAAGTCAGATTGTGAGGGGGATCAAACAGGAGAAGAGAAATAAAGACTGTGATTATGTTCAATTCTTGTGGGCATGAGAGCTGAAAAGGTAGGGGAGAGAATGAGTGGCTCAGGGAACCACCCAGTCCTTGGAGGACTGTTCGTTAGAGTAGAAATTTATTTTCATCTTGTTTATAGGACAAGGAAAAGCCTGGTGAGAAAAAGCAGATGAAGACAGAGACAGAGAAGAGAGGGGAAAATAGGTATAATGAAGTCTTGGATGTTAGGAAGGGATGACCTTGACAAAGAAGGTGAGACTTCTTTTGTCCTCAGTGCAGGGGAAAAGAGATGGAACACAGCGGTGTATAAATAAGGAATGGAATATTGACAGTGCCATTTCTGGAGGCCTTGACCTTCTCAGGGGAGCAGCAGGCAAGGTATCTGAGAGTAAGTGGGAGGGGTATCGCAGAGAGAATATGAAGAGAGAAGCAGGAGGTTGGATTTGTTGTTGAGGGGAATAGGATAAAATTATGGCCTCAACAAGGACTCAGCTGAATTTGTAAGGGAGTCAACATGTTCCATTGGGTGATCAACAGATTAGAAGCTTGGTATGAGGTCCAAGAAGTAGTGCATTTTGAGGGTGAGCAAGAGCCTGATGGGTAATGCATTTGGCCATGGAATATGGTACTAGATTTTCTACAGTATCACTGCAGGTAATGACAAGATTCAAAGTGGGTCTCCAGAGTCATGCGGTGCCTGGTCTTAAAGGAAGGGAAAGTAGATGGCTCTTAATACGAGTTGATGTCAAAAATGTCAAAAAGCAGTGTCACCTCAAAAGCCCTTTTTCTTATTAGATATTTACCAGAGCCTGAAATTCCTTGAGGGGTGTCTTATAGCAGCCTTTTGTTAATAGTAAGCTAGAAGCAGATATTTTAATCTCCAATGATTTCTACCTAAGCATGAATGAAACATGAAAGGGACAATCCTAAGAAATAATTATCAGTCGGTTTGTTGATAGGGGTAGGAGCAAATGGAGGGAGTGAGATGGGCACTGAGTGTGAGAAAAAGAAACATTAGCTGCTGAACTGAATTCTGCTTTGTTGAACTTTTCTAAACGCAACTCCGTCTGGAAATGTAATGCAATTAACGACATCTTCACAGATGTAAGATAATGATCTTGCAAGTGCCCCACTCAAATTATTAGAGATTGTATAGAGATACAGTTTGGGGGTTTAGAAACCACAGAGAAACAAAGTTTGACAATTAGCAATACATTGGATTTAGGTGAATTACCATTGGAATTGGTTTTACATTACACTTTAGTGCCCAAGACTGCAAATTTTACAATCCAATTTTTTTTTTTAACTTAAGAAAATATGAGACATCTTAATACCAAAAGGAAAATTAAGAGTGGAGTTTGAGTGATGTGGAATTTGATAGTGAGGTAAATAAAAAAAAAGGACCTCTGAGGTAAGACTTTCTGGCAGAAGAAAGCAAGGCTCTTAGTAGCACATTTTAAATGAGTAATGGTGAAGGAAAATAACGTGAAACAGATTATCTCATAAACACAGGGGAGAAAACACAGAAGGGAATAATGCAAGGTCAGGCTGAAATGAACTGGAATTAGAGTCTGAAATAGCACAACCAGAGTATTGTCACATGGTGTTTGTGTTTTGATTTCAGTATCTTGGCAGTTAGATAAGACCTAGTCACTGATTCTTAGGTGGGTAAAGAACTTTCTAGACATAAGGCATCAGGAATGAGGAAACTGAAGGAGAAAGAGACAGACAAGAGCATTCAGAGAAGCCAAGCACTTCCCAAGGGCTACTGCTATTCAGTGACATCACAGAAATACCTAATGTAGATGTTTTCTATCCTCAGACCAAGATATGGTTATCTACAGTAATGGGACAATTTCTGCATTAGGGGTTATATAGATAAGGAAAATCTCTAAGTAATGTTACCCCGTGTAGGACTTTGAGATCTTCTCCAAACTACTGCATGGCAATCAGCCTCTCCTACCAAAAAGATGGCTTTGAAATTTACTGTCAGGTCTCCTCCTTCTATGCACCAGTGGTGATGCCAATAAGTAGTGAATTTTCAGACAACAGAAGGCAAGAGAAAAATAGTTCATGTCTCATTGGCTTGGCTGTCACTAGGAAAAGCCTATAGCTGAGGAAGTCAATAGCATCAACAATCAATTTAAAGAATCTTAAAAAAAAAAAAATCATCGCCATCTTTTTCTGGATTTAACTATGATATGTAATCACTATGTAAAAATAAAAATTAAAAAATATACAAAGGAGCAAATAAAATAATGTATAGCATTTCACTCAGAGACTGTTCGCATTCTGGTTGACGTTCCTCTAGTGATTACTCTGAATGTTAATAAGTATGCAAATGACATGGTTGAGGTTACATGGTACGTCACTTTTCCAGCCTTCATTTTCCCTGCACCTTGATCATGAGGACTTCCCTATATTGTTAAGTATTATTTGCAAATGCTATTTTGATGGCTGTATACACATGATGTGCAATAAATTATTTAATTGCACTCCGATTGTTGGGAATTTGGGTGGTTGCTATTTTTAAGCTATTGTAAGTCAACTTGTGATGAACAATAGTGTACATAAACCTTCTTTCTTTTTCTGATCATTTTTTTAGGGCAAATTCCCAGTACTAAAATTGCTAGATCAAAGAAAACCCACATTTTTAAGGTTTTTGAGACTTGTTGTCAAGTCCGCCTCATAAAGGTTGTAATACACACTTTGCGTGTGTAAAGTATTATAAAAGACCCGAGGGGAGATACTGGATTATAAAGGCTAATGGCTATTAGGTCATTAGCTTAAAGAACTATTTTTAAAGTTCTGAGTCCTGGATGTTTGCCATAAGCTCCCATCTATAATACAATTAGGAAGACAAATCTCTCTTATATGCCATCTGTGAGGGAATCTGTGCCAAATTATTCAAACAAAACTCTTTCCTATAAAGCAAACTCGAGAGGCAGGAAATACCATGGGTTCTGTTGAACGGCTTTATTTCAGGCAGATCTTAAGTACAGAATCAGGTGGGATCTGGCAGAGGTCATTGAGTAAAAGTTTCAGAATGGCAAAACATGTTAAAAGTGTGAGGAAGACCATCTTGATTTTGACTTATACCCATCAAGATCCCTTTTCCCTCGTCTCCTCTCTTCTCCTCCCTTCTCCCTTCTGTTCTCTTCCTCTCCCACTTCCCCTCCCTTCTTTCCTCTCCCTTCCCCTCCTTCTCTTCCTCCCCTCTCCCCTCCCCTCCCCTCCCCTCTTCTCCTCTCCCTTTTTGAAATTGAATCTTGTTCTGTCTACCAGTCTGGAGAACAATGGTATAATCTCAGCTCACTGCAGTCTCCACCTCCTGGGTTCAAGTGATTCTCCTGCCTCAGCCTCCTAAGTAGCTAGGATTACACGTGGGTGCCCCCACGCCTGGCTAATTTTTTGTATTTTTTATAGAGATGGAGTTTTAACATGTTGGCCAGGCTAGTTTCAAACTCTTGACCTCATGTGATCCACCCACCTCAGCCTCCCAAAGTGCTGGGATTATGGGCCTGAGCCACCTTGCCTGTCCCTTTTCATATTTCAGGATCCAGACTCATCCCTGGGAGACAAGCATAGCCCACAAACCTATCAACTTAACCATCATCCAGTCATTGTTTTAATGTGTTGAATGTAAGTGATGAAGACTTCAAATGTGGCTTGAGTATTCTATTATGCTGTTTGCTTTTTGCTTTCCAGGAAAACATTTATGAGACTGTGCAAGGGAGTAAAATGGGTGGGGCACTTGAGAGTAGATTTAAATCCCATCTCTACTACTTGCTGGATGTATGGCCTTGGAGAAATCATTTTACCACTCTGAGTTTTGGTTTTAATTTCCTCATCTGTAAATTGGGAGCTACTGAATCTTGGAGGGCTGTTCTGAGAATGAAAAGAATCATGCCTGTGAAACACTCAGCACAATTTGATTCCTATGGCTTTTTAAATCCTACTGCTGCAATCTTAATTATGTGAAATCACACACATACATAATTTATTAATTTATTGCAGGACATTTTGAAGTAGCAAATGATTGGAAACAACCTATAACCTCTAAATATCCATTGGTAGAAGACTAACGTAAATATTCTGACTAGTAACTGTTGTTATTGCTTTAAGGGTGAAGACACTGACCAGATAGCATATATTTCTTTTAACATCTCTGATTTTTAAAGGCATTGTGATTGAGAAAGTGCTGTTTTACCTGTTAGCTCTGTATTATTTCATCAGGTATTGTTTGAACGTGTAACTATCTGCCTCACCCCAAGTGCAGTCATTCAGTAAATATTTATTATGTGCCAACATGATGCTATAGTTTCACAAACCCATTACAAGTTCAAATTTTTTATATTGCATTCATTCAGGGGTGCATTCTTTTGGAAATAATTTTTAAATACTGTTTCATCATATGGATATGACATTCTTTAAAAAAGTGCTCATAGAAATCTTCCCTCATATGTTTGAGAACACTCTGTACTTGGTTTGTAACTACTTGGCATACAAATTTATATGATATATATAAAGCTCCGTATCAGCAGTGTCTTGTGAGTAGTAGGAAGATGTTTAAGTTTAGGGCCTAAATATATGAGATTTTAAAAACACATTTTGGCAAGTGTGGGTTTCATTTTTTATATGTAAAAGGAGCTGTGTCTTTTTTTTCCTGGAGCTTAAATACACAAAGCAGGAATGTATCTGGTGGTAGTAGATACTTGCTTCTTGCAATGTTTAGGTGGCATAATTTTAGCAGATACTCCCAGCCTGTTGGTCTTATATTCCCCTACTACTTTGGGCTTCAGGTCTAGCAGCTGTAATGGGCACAGTTGGTGCTACAATAGCTGCCTCTAAGGAGAAGAATAATCTTTTTGGAACTATTTGGTCTCCCAGAAGAAAAGAGGCAGGCTTCTGTCAGCCATTTGTTGTCGTTTATTGACTTCAGATGAAAACTAACTTGCCTAGTTGGACCACAAAAAGATTGTGTAAGGTATAAAAAGGGGATGGAACATGCACAGTGACATTAATAAGCAATACATTTACAAAGTGTTTGTTGGTTCACCCTCTGCATAATCTGCTGATTTGTGCATATTTCTTGTAAGATTTATGTTTGTTTTTGAATCTTCTACATTGTCCAAATACTTTAACTTTGTTTCCAGTCTTATGTTTCTATATGCATTTATGATCAAGAATGCTTTAGACTTGCCCAATATACATTTTTCAGACATGTTTTAAATTTCAAAACTTATTGTTTTATCTTATTATAAAGGCAGTACTTGCTTATGTCAGAAAAAAGATGAAAATGATGACAGCCTTTTGGGAGGACAATCTGGAAATACCTATCAAATTTTTAAAAACGCAGATATCCTTTGACTAAGCAATTTCTCTTCTCAGTGTTCTAATTTACAGATGCACTCCCATTTATGTGAAATGACATGCATAAAGAGGTTTTCATTGCAGCATTTTTGCGGTAGCTTGTGATTAAAAATAACCTAAGTGTCCGTCAACAGAAGAATGGTAAAATCAGTTGTGGTCATTTGTGGTTAGGATGATCATTCATCCAGGTTTGGCTGAGACAGTCTTTGTTTATGTCTGCTGTTCTGCAGTGTTAGGAATAGCATCCTGTTCCCTTTCAAAAGTATCATGATTTGGCTGATAAATTTTGTGTTTAACCTAATTTGAGTGTAGTCTTACCATGAAATACCATATTTTTTTTAATGATGACATTCTTTGTCTTTGATTAATTTAAAAAAAAAGGAAGATGTACCTACATTGGGTTTTAGAATATTAATATATGGGGGAGGATGTGGAATGTATATAAGGAGATTCCTAGACACAATTGACCCTCAATACACTGATATGAGGATTTTGTTCAATATACAGTAGCCCACTGCATCCAAGGGTTCCGAATCTGCAACCAAATGCAGATAAAAAAAAAAATACAGCTTTCCCAGGATGTTAAGCCCTCACGTATGGAGGGTTGACATTTCCACAGGGCCCACTGTGGGACTTGAGTATGCATGGATTTTAATATACTTAGGGTCCTGCAACCAATTCCCTGCACGTACCAAGGGATGACTGTACACCAAATACTTCAGGAAGTATGTATAAGAAACTGAAAATATTAGTTGTTTTGGAGGTTGGAATCTTGGTGGCTGTAGTCCAGAACTAAGAGGGAAACTCTACAGTATGCCCTTTAAACCATGTGAATAAACTACCTATTAGGAAAATTCAGAATTTTAGAAAGGGAGGAAAAATTATATATCAATATAGAAAAGTAACTTTAAAATTATGCATCCTAGTGTTAACAGTACTTATTCTGAATAGTGCAGTTGCAAGTGATTTTTTTTTTTTTTGAGACAAGATCTTGCTCTCTCACCCAGGCTAAAGTGTAGTGGCACGATCACGGCTCACTGCAGCCTCAACCCTTTAAGCCCAAGTGATCCTCCTATCTCAGCCTCCCAAATAGCTGAGACTACAGGTGTGTGTCACCACACCTGGCTAATTTTTAAATTTTTTATAGAGATAGGGTCTCCCTGTGTTGCTCAGGCTGTCTTGAACTCCTGGGCTCAAGCAATTCTTGAGCCTCGACCTCCCAAAGCACTGAGATTACAAGTGTGAGCTACCATGTCTGGGCACAAGTGATTTTTTTATACACATCTTTTTGCATATTGCCATCATTTGGACTTTAGGATTAAACTGCTTCAAATTATTTTAATGCCTGACATAAGCATATACCAACATAAATATATACCATAATAGTTTCCAACATAAGTATATACCATAATTTCACTTAAGCAATCTGTTGTTGTTGAACATTTATGTTGTTCCAGTTTTTCATTTTAAACAATGTTGCAATGGGCATTCTTTCATATAAATATTTGTGAATGTCCATGTCTATGTCTTTAGGATAGATTCCTCAAAAGTGAATATCTGAATCCAAGAAATGCAAAATCCTAAGGCTTTGGCAGCTATTTCTATATTAGTTCTACAATGTTTACTGAATTATTTTTATGCATACCCTTTTAAGATATGACTGGGTAATTTATAAGGAGGTTTGATTGACTTACAGTTCTGCATGGCTCAGGAGACTTCAGGAAACTTACAATCATGGCAGAAGGCAAAGGGGAAGCAAGGCACATCTTACAGTCAGGCAGCAGGAGAGAGAGGGAGAAGGGGGAAGCACCAGCCACTTATCAAACAACCGGATCTCAGGAGAACTTCACTCATTATCATGACAACAGCACAGAGGAAACTGCACCCATGAGCTAATCACCTCCCACCCGGCCCCTCCCTTGACGTGGGGATTACAATTCAGATTACAGTTTCAGATGAGATTTGGGTGAGGACAGAGTCAAACCATATCATTTTGTAAATCATTCTTCTAAAATATAGTATAGAACCAATTTACACCCTTGATAGCTGAATCTGAGACTGTCAACCTCTTTATACCTTCCCAACACTAGATCTTTATAATTCTTATTCATCTTGGCCAATTTGATGGGTAAAACTGTTTCTCTGCTGTTATTTTAATTTGCATTAAAAATTTTTTTAGAGTAGGCCAAATTTCCCCCCACATATATATTGACCATTAGTATTTCTTTTCTTCTTTTTCCCCTCTCCCCTCCCGACCCCTCCCATCTCCTTCTTTGACAGGGTCTTACTTGGTTACCCAGGCTAGAGTGCAATGGAGTCATAGCTCACTGCAGCATTGAACTCCTGGGCTCAAGTGACCTGGTAGCTAAGATTACAGGCATGCAAAAGCACACCTGGCTAATTTTTAAATTTGTTCATAGAGGCAGAATCTCACTATGTTTTCCAGGCTAGCCTCAAACTCCTGGCCTCAAGGGAGCCTCCTCCCTTGGCCTCCCAAAGCTCTGGGATTACCGATGTGAGCCACTGCATCCAGCCCTATTTACATTTCTTATGAATAAAACTAACAGAAGAAAAATATGTGATTTTTTTTTTTTAGTGGGACCAAAACCTTAAAAGAAGGTTCTGGGAGAATGGAGTTTCACATATCATGACTTTCTTCTTTTTGCCAGCCAAGGTGCTCAGAATAAGAGCTGTTATGGAAATATCAAGTCTATATATAAGTCTACAGGCCAGCTGCTAGGTTATACCTGACTTTGTACCTCTGAATGTCAGGGCTGTTTACCCATCCTGTCCTGTAAGAGTCTTGTCCAGTCACTGAAATTGATCGGGTGTAATATTGCCACTTCTGATCCTTACACAGTGGCATTTACTGAGGCAGGAAAGGTCTTAAAAGTTAATCACAATTTTCTGAATTATTTTAACTCACAATAGCATGTTTCAACCTTAAACATGAGATGGGGAAATCATTTGTGTTAGGACTGGTTTACCTTAATCTGCTCTTCAAATGGCACTAAGTCAGATGCCTCTTGACATGGTTGTGCAGCCCATCTGGTGTACAGACGGTCATCGTTAATATAACAGTGATCTGCATCATGTATATGTGTCTAAACATCAAACAAATCAAACTCTTTTGATGTCCTTCTCAGTCAGTCTTTAGTTACAAAAATAGTCTTTACACTGCCTAGTATAACAGCAAAATTGCTTTAAGTCCTTTCTCTCCTCCACCACTGTACACTCTGTGTTTTAAGGAATTTAAAACACTTAACTGCTTCAAAAGACACATGATAAGGAATGATTGCCTTTCTCTGGTATCCTCTTGGCACGTGTAACATGCATGCAGCAGTGTGTCCATCTCTCAATACTTCATGGTCTCTGGTGCCTGACAAGCCCAAATATCCATTTGAAGGCTTTTCTGTTGCGTACCAGGGCTGCAAAAGAGCTGCTTTTTAAGGGCAGTATTTCAATATATAACTGGGACTTCCGGGAGGCACAGCCTTTGGGCAGGCACAGCCTTTGGGGAGGGCGCTACCAGGCTCATTTAATTTTCACTATTAATGTGGTAAGGTAGGCAGGCACAATTTACATTTGACACACAGGGTAACTGAGTCTCAGGCCTCTGCGTGGAGGAGGCAGGATTTTAAAATTCCAAATCTCATGCTTTTTCTTACCACCTCATGTAAGGTGTCCTATAGAACAATCCTTAAGTGAATGAGTTTCATGTCAACTTTCAAAGATCATGGTCAGCATATAAAGATAGACAGTTAAATATCCATGAAACATGTCCTGTCACTCTCCTTCCCCTGAATCATGTATGTGGCCACAAAGAAATCCTTCAAAAGATCAAAGAAAATGGAGATATTTAACAGTTCACACTCTCTGATCATGATGCAATGGGAATAGAAATAATAACAAGAAGGCAATTTAAAAATTTTTTACCCACTTGCAAATTATGAAACACACTCACTGATAACCCTTCAATCAAAAAGAAAACCAAGGAAAATATTGGCATCGTCACTTCCATTCTCATTGGAAGTGAAAGTTATCAGAGAAGAAAGAAAAACTACTCTTTTATTATGAAAACTTCTGAGCACAGTGATACTCAGAGGGAAATTTTCTATTCTTTACTAAAGAATAATGAAAAAATATGACAAGTCATTACTCAGCTTAAGAAATAAAGAGAAACAAAATAAACCTAAAAAACTGGGAAGAAGGAATTAATAAAGATAAAAGCTGAAATTAAAGGGATGGAATAATGGATAAAGAAATCCAAAAAGACCAGTAAAATAGATAAATCCCTTGAAAGCCCAATTAAAGGAACATAAGATAGCAAAAGAGTACAACATAAGGACAAAGAAAATAAATGGCAAACCAATAAATCATTTTGAGACTTGTATAAACAAACTCGTGGTAAGAGATTTGAAAACCAACAGAAAAGGATGATTTTCCAGCAAAATATAAATGATCAAAATTGATCCCAGAAGTAGAAACCGTGACTAAACCAATTGCTATAGAAGATGCTGGAAAGGTAATTAAAGAATTAGCATTGAAAAGGATTCCAGAACTAGATGGTTATAGGGCTAACATTTAAAGACAGAAAAATTGTCCATCCATCCATCCACCCACCCACCCACCCACCTACCTACCTACGTACCAACCATCTTATCTATGTATCTCTCTATCTACCTATCTAATCTGTCTGTTTCCCAGCTTTTTTGAGGGATAGTTGTCAAATAAAAATTATATATATTTAAGGTGTATAACATCATGACTTGATATATGTATACACTGTGAAATGGCTACCACAATCAAGCTAATTAACACATCCATCACTGAAAGTGCAGTGAGAACACTTAAGACCTACTCTCCTAGCAAATTTCAAGTGTACAATACAGTGTTATTAACTATAGTCACCATCCCACACATCATATCCTCAAAATTTATACATCTTATTACTGATTATACCCTTTTGACCAACATCTCTCTATTTCCCACAGCCCCTGGAAACCCTCATTGTACTTTCTGCTTCTATGAGTTCAATGATTTTAAATTCCACAAGTGAGATCATACAGAATTTGTCTTTGAGTCTGGCTTATTTCACTTGGCATAATGTCCATCAAAGTTCATCCATGTTCTCACAAATAACAGAATTTCCTTCTTTTTTATGGCTACTAATCCATTGTAAATATATATGTCAAATTTTCTTTATCCATTTATCCATTGAAAGACATGTAGGTTGGTTCCATATTTTGGCTATTGCTAATACTGCAATGAATATATTATTTAAACTCTTAAAAGTGAATTAAAAAAAAAAAAACACTTGCTTAAAATGTGTAGTGTACTAGCCATAGTGCTAGTCCTAAAATAATTGGTACATGCATGAGTGTGAATTCCTGCATGTTAACTCATAGAATAATGGATAACTAAGCCATAGGCTTTAAGCATAACCCAGAGCTGCATGTGTATGCTGTTCCTACCACCGTGGTTCAGGCGGTGCCAAGGAATCGTGGTTCACAGGCACACATGGAAAACTACATGGAAGATGGTGCTGAAGCAGGTCTTTGGAATATTCTCCCGAGAGACTAGGTGGCAATTCACTTTTATTAGCCCACCTAAATATTATTTATAACCTCTTACCATGCTTGGTTTGGGCATTTTCTTGAGGCTAGTGAGGTTTATGTCTTTATGCTTATGTGCCTAAATTTATAGACCAGGAGGCAATGCGGTGTATTGGTAAGGGGCAGGAGCTCTGGAGTCAGACTGCCTGGATTTGATTCAACCATTTATGTTGTTTCAACCATTTACGTGTGTGTCCTTGAGCACATTACATTATGTCTCTGTGGTTCACTGTCTCATCTGGAAAATGGGAATAATAATAGTATCTACCTTGTAGGGTTGATGTGAAGCTTTGGTATGTAAATATAAATAAATTGCTTAAAACAGTGTCTGACACATTGAATGGACTCAAGAAGTCAGTAATGATGATGATCATGATGTTGATATTTATAATCATGATCATGATCATCATCATCATCTTTAGCGGTAGTTTTATAAGTTGGAGGGAGAGACTGTATGGCTTTTGAATCAGACGCACACCTGTTAGCTTTGTCGTTGGTGTGTTGTGTGCCCTTGGGACAGTACTGAACTTTATTTGATTGTGGTAAAATATGCATAACATAATTTACCATTTTAATCACTTTAAGTGGACAGTTCAATGAAGTTAATACATTTGCATTGCTGTGCAAGCATCACCACCATCCATCTCTGTAACTTTTCATCATCTCAAACTGAAACTCTGTTCTTATCAAACAATAACTCTATGGAACTTATTTTAAATATCGTTTTTCTCTGTGAGAATTAAATGTGGAAGAAGTTGCAAAGCCCCGCAGGCCTTATAGGGCCTTAGTACTTCTTGTCGTTAGGAAACCATGTCTATATCTTCCCAGACCTGAGTGCTTAGGAAAAGGTCCTTTGCAGTCACGTCAGTGGCTCTCAACATTCCTTACGTTCACCCTTCTCTCTTCCCCCTCCATGGTGACCTTTTTCTCAGATATCTTGTTTTGTGAACATGAGCAGCATATGCAATGTGTTAACTCATTTTAGTTGCCAAGAATGTGCTAGGTGCTATTTTGGAAAGATAACTTCCCCCACTAGATTTACTGTACAAATTAGGTCAAACACTAAGTTGGAAAGAGGAAGCTGGTATCCATGGAAAATTTATTATTTTGAATATACTTTTTTTCAACATTCCTTGAAGATGAAATGTGGTTTCCACTTGCACATGATTACAAAGTTGAGAATGTAGAGTTATATGAAGACAAGCTTTTCTCCACACCTTTTTTGAATTACATAGAAAAAAATTGGAATAGTAAAGGCAGCCTCAACTTGGGTTAAGCACCTGATAAACTTGAAAACATAAAAGGAGTGGTGGTGATATTTCAACCCGATTTCTCTTTTATTGCTTTGAATTCGTACCCTATGTATGTCTTCTTCCTTTCCATAGACATTTTAATATCAGCAGAATATTTCAAGTGGACTTTTCTCCAGCTGAAATTTTTGAATACTGAAATTACTTCAGGTTTGTTTTGGGATTTTTTATTTTGTGGTATTTCCTTTCTGGCTGACTTTTTAGTCTTCTCAGTAGAGAGGTTATGACCTGTAAATATGATAGGGGTAATGGTGTTTAGATCCATTGACGTGGCTCTTGCTCTCACATTCATTTGACTGCTATACGCCTGTTTGTTCTCCTAATGTCATCCACATGCCTGCCCTAGACTATGAAATACTTTGTTCCTGGGGTTACCCCTAAGTAGTAAATCATTGTCTTAACCTGCAGCCCTACAGAGACAAGTGTGGAATATATCCTTTGTTGCAAAGATTGAAGTATGCAGAGATGAATCAGACCTTGATGTTTGACTTCTATTTGTCTCATGTGCCTTGGGGGTTGGCATTGCCAGTGTAGAAATGGATTGGAAATTGACAGTTTTAGATGATGAGCCACAACCAAAGTGTGATGTATTTGACCCTTGTTTGAATATGATGTGAAAATATAAACTGTGTTTCAGTAGTTCATCTGGCTCAGCATTTCTTAAACTGTGCTTTATGAGATATTAAAAGGTGCATGATGGAAAAAGGGATTCTAAAGTCCAATACGTTTAGGAAAAGCTGAGTTAAAATTAAGAGTCTCTTAGTAAGACTTTATCAGAACTGTTAGTCTAAATATTAGGAACTCCAAGTGGGGAATATTTTATGCAGCATTTTGCAAACTTTATTTGATCCAGAATCTTCTGGGACATATCCTCTAGGACTGTGGGTTGTGTTTGTTACTGTTGCTGTTGCTGTTGTTGTTGTTTGCATTTTTTATACCTAAAAAAATTTATCATTTTTAGGTGCACAATTTAGTAAGTTACATGCACAGTGTTATGCAATTGTCACCTCTATCCATTTGTCTTAGTTTGTTCAGGCTGCTATAACAAAATAGTGTAGACTAGGTGGCTTATAAGCAACAGGATTTTATTTCTCACGGTTCTGGAGGCTGGGAAGTCCAAAATCAAGGCACTGGTAGATTTGGCATCTGGTGAGGACCTGCTTCCTGGTTTATAGATGACCATTTTCTTTCTATGTCCCTCTGTTGTGGAAAGGGCAAGGATGCTCTCTGGGGTCTCCTTTAAAAGGGCACTAATCCCATTTATGAGGGCTCACCCTCATGACTTAATCACTTCCTAAGACTCTATTTCCAAATAACATCACATTGATGGACACAAGAATTCAGTTTAAGCGCTATTTTGAGAACTTTTTCGTCATCACAAACTAAAACTCCATACTCATTAAACAACTATCCTTTATCCCCTACCCCTACCTCAGACCCTGGTAACCTTTATTCTACCTTCTGTCTCTATGAATTTGACTACTCTAAATACCTCATGTATAAGTGGAATCCTGCAATATCTGTCCTTTTGTGTCTGGCTTATTTCACTTAGTATAATATCATCCAGATTTATTTACATTGTAGCATATATCAGAATTTCATCCCTTTATAAGACTAAATACTATTCCATTGTATGTATAGACCACATTTTGTTTATCTGTTCATCTGCTGATGAACATTTGGGTTGTTTCCACAATTTGGCCATTATAAACTTTAGTGTGCAAGTGTCTATTTGAGTCTCTGCTTTCAATTCTTTTGGGTATATGCCTGAAAGTGGGATTGCTGGATCATATTGTAATCCTGTATTTAACTTTTCTAGGGAACATCAAACTGTTTTCCCTAGCAGTTACACCATTTTACATTCTTACCAGCAATGCACAGTTGTTCTAGTTTCTCTGTATTCTCATCAACCTTGTTTTTTTCTGTCTTTTTTTAAATAGCCATTCTAATGAGTGTGAAGTGATATCTCATTGTGTTTGATTTGCCTTTTATTATTGTTGTTATTTAACTTCCAAACCAACTCAGATTCATTCTACTGCCATTGATTACACAGTTCAGCACAATATATGACTCACACAGGTTGGAAAAAAATTCAAAATAGTATACTCCCTGTTCAGTGAAATGAGCTTATTGATCACACAGTTGAATGAGACTAGAATACCAAATTGTTATAACAGTTTTTAAATGCTTCTTTTCTTTTTCTTTTTGAAACAGAGTCTCACTCAGTCACCTAGGCTGGAGTGCAGTAGCATGATCTTGGCTCACTGCATCCTCAACCTCCTGGGCTCCAGCAATCCTCCCACCTCAACGTATGCCTGGCTAATGTTTGTATTTTTGGTAGAGATGAGATCTCATCATGTTGCCTGCACTGGTCTCAAACCCCTGGGCTCAAGTGATCCACCTGCTTTGGCCTCCCAAAGTGCTCAGATTATAGGCATGGGCCACTGCGCCTGGCCTAAATGCTTATTTTCAATTCTGCAGTTATTTCATCATGGACCAGTACCAAACCCATAGCAATCCACAGACCACAGTTTATCACTGCTCTCAGTCATATTTTACATGTCAAATATATGGGAATCGTTTAATGGAATATGATAGATGGTTTAAGCAGTTTTATTCTAAAATAAGTAAAGGTAGTTTTCATTCAATTCCCAAAATGCCATTAGTGAATTATGTTGGAAAACAATCTGGCAATATAATATAATAATGCATATATTAGGTTTTAGGGTTAGTTTAAGTCGCCTGGGGAATAGTTCAGTAATTTTTTGAGGGTTAGATTCCTTGGAATCCAGACAGTTTTCCTGCTAGGCTGCACTGTAGTATAGCGCCTCAAGTGAGCTTGAATGCCAAGTCCTTGAGAGGCGATACAGCTGCCGTATGGATGGTCATGAGTCTGGAATCCAGAAAGAGATAAAACCAAGGCGCAAGAGCCAATGGAGTCTTTGGGTTTGGGCACTCTATTTCCCTAACTGTCCTATGAGGAAAGAAGAATTAATATATGTTCTACTGGCAAGGAATTGTGCTTCCAAAGCTCTTCCAAGCAGTTAATTAAGTAATGTAGGCTCACTTCATTTTGCAGTTGGCCCTCTTTGACATCAGGACTGTTGACTTCAAGAAATGGAAGCAGCATTACAACTGAGTGCACGGACTCTTCCAAAAGAATATTTTTAAAGCAAAACCAATTTGATCAGTTATATTTGTATGCTAAAAATGATAGTAGTAATTCAGCATTCTATTCTAAAACTGTGAAAGGAAAATCTATATCTGATCCACTTTTGTGAGTGTAACCAGTGTTGATGATTTTGTCTGCCCTAGGGAGTCACTTTTTTCTTCTTTTGGAAACTGTTCCTCCTCTACTCCTCCCTGACCAAGGATTCACAGTCTCTTCTGTCCTCTTTCATTAGCTATTGTGGGAGGGAACTTGACCCTAGACAGGTCAATATGGGTCTTTTCCTGGGATGTTTTTCAAACTGCAAGTGAGAAGACGTCAGTCCTCTGATGCGGTGCCAGCCTTCATGTATGAAGCTTGGGAACTACAGGTTCATGTGGAAGAAACTCATGAACAGCAAGAGCCAATAAGCCAACGTGCAGAATAGGCAGGCAACAGATGAAGTGAGTCCAGGTCCCCAATACCTGAGGCCTTGCTTTCCAACTGTTTCAGTGGGTCAGCTACATTCTCACCCCGCACCCTGCTGGGTGGTACTGGACTCTGTAATCCAATATATGCCTATTTACGTCTGGATTTCTCTTACTTGCAAATAAGAGTCTCTTCTCATGACCCCTTCCTGCTCAAAACACTTAACATACTACCTTTTAAACAGCAGGTATGCCGTTGATACCTTTGAATAAGCTTTAAAAGTTAAAGTTAGCATAGCCTAAGCGCTGACTCATCATCATTCTAACCTAGACTCACACTTTGCTCCCATTGTTGAAAAAACAGTAACAGATTATTTCAAAATACCTTAAAATATCCAACTTTATATTCTTTTTAAAAAGCCATTTTTAGGTACAGAATAGGGGATGGGTGAAGCGAGGGGATTTAACTCTGGGGAGCTAATGACATTTGTGAGCAAGAAGAAGGTGAAGACATGGCAGAGAGGTGGAAGAAAGTAGAGGAGGCTTGTTGTCACGTCTTCCAAGGTTGGAAGGGGGGCTGACCAAGGATGCCTGGAAGGATTAACAAGTGGATCCAGGAGCTCACTGATGTGGGAGCTCATAAATTTGTAGCAGCTCCAGGCCCAATCATAGCAGCAGAATGTGCAGTAGCACTGGGAGTCAAGTGTTAGGGACTGAGAGTGATAAATAATATTCTTCTCTTCCCCTTCCATCTGAGACATAAACATGGGAATCAGACAGAGATCACAATATCATCTTGACTTCTCATGGAGCAAATTGGAGAACATGGGTTTAGCGCTTCAACCAAGTGGGTTTGCCAATCTTCAATCCCGAATTAAATGAATTTATCCACCCATATCTGGCACAGCTGGGCAACCACAGGCCTCCCCGGCAGAGAGGCCCCTTACCACATGGCAGAGACCAACAGCCCGTCTTTACGGAAAGGAAATGGCTGAGCAGGGAATGTCCCATTTCTTCTCCCAAAGCAACTTAGGAGAGGAGGAGTGAGGGGTCAGGAGTCCCTCCACATAGGCATGTGGCTGATTCTTCTTCCAGTGGAGGCAAGAGCTGACTGGGTTAGATGCCAGGGCTCATTGTCCCAGGCTCACTGCTCCACCTGTGCTATTTCCTCTTCCTAGTCCCTGTTCTCTTATAGAATGACGAAGAGGTGGGAAGGCTGAAGCTACAGGCAGTGGTCTAAGTGGTCTAGACTGTATCACAGAAGGAATAAGGCAGCAAAGGGAGAGAGAAATGGACTGAGAAAAAAGGGCAAAGTCTGGAAATGAAAGAGCAGGTGTTACAGGAGCGAAAGAATGAGAATCCTGGAAAGTGAGGGACTAAGGTCAAAGAGGAAGAGCGTTTACGTCTTATGCTCCAAATATTCCAGGTGATATCTAGGTTAAAAGAGAGTGGGAGAGCCGTGCAAAGACCCTGGCGGGAGCTCACCTGGCATGTCTGAGGACCAGTGAGCAGGGTGCCTGGCTGAAGCTGCATCAGGGGAGGTGGGTTGGGGAGAGCCTCAGAGATGTGATCAGAAACGTAGTGGGTAACAGGTCCTATAGGACTTGTACGGACACAGGCTTTTAGAAGAGAAACTGGGGCAGAGAAGGGTTAGGTTATTCATCCAGAAACGGCCAGAGCTGGGGTCCTCAGTGTGGTGTGGTGGCATTTGACTCCAGACACACAGTGCCCCCTGAAACAATGCTCCTGTCTGTCTTCCCTGGCACTGTCTTCCCTGGTTCTCCTCCTGCTTATGTTTCCTCTTCTTCAGGCACAATGAATTCATCCTCCTCTAACTGTCCTTTACGTGTCAATGATGGCTCTGGGTAAGCCTCGCTCGTTCTCTGTCTGACCTCTCCCAGGAAATATCCTGCCTTCCCTCAGCTTCTCTCGTGTTCTTGGGCTGGTGATTTCCAAACCTACTTATTCTGCCGGGGCCTTACCTCTCAAATCCAATCCCAAATGTAAGTCCCCGATGAGCTGTGGCTTTCTGAATATAGAGTGCTCCCAATTTATTTCCCTTCCTCACAAATCTCTTCTTGCTCCTGTTCCTTAGGATGATCTAAATGGCTTAAAAACCTTGGCATTACCTGAAACCCCATCTTTGCCCCCATCCTCTATTCCCACATCCACTCAATGGCCAATCCAAAGAGAGATGCTCACATCTTACTCCTCTGGTTTAGCTCTCCCTGGACACTTTTAAAATTAATTAATTAATTTGAGAGAGTGTGTCACCCAGGCTGGAGTGCAGTGGCACTATCATGGCTCGCTTCAACCTCTGCCTCCTAGGTTCAAGCCGTCCTCCCACCTCGGCCTCTCGAGTAGTTGGGACTATAGGTGCACACCCCCAGGCCCAACTAATTTTTTTATTTTGTAAAGATAAGGTTTCTCCACATTGCCCAGGCTGGCCTCAAACTCCTGGGCTCAAGCAATCTGCCTGCCTCCTAAAGTGCTGAAATTACAGGGACGAGCTACCACTCCAGGCCTGGGATCTTATAGTAGCCTCTTAAATGGACCCTCTTCTCCACCCATTGGCTCTCTCCCGCTACACCTGACATCTTTTCCCAAAACAAAGCTAGGATCCCAGGACTCCTGTTCTCATGAACTGGTCTGGCTTCCCCACTGCCTAAAGAACAGTCCAGATCTTTAGCAGGACACTCACCGCCCTCCTCTGTCTCGCCTTTCATAGTTCTCTTCCCCTCCCACCCCCACTTTCTCTCCCATGATCCACTGCTCTTCTGTTCATTTCCCATCCATAAAATGTTTGCTTCTTCTTCAAGCAGCCACCCAGTTGCCACCTTCTGGGTCAAACCTCCCCAGAATTCCCCCAGGCAGAGTGATTTGCTCTTTTCTCTCAGTGGAAGAGCTGGCATCCTCATTAAGTGCTCCTGGCAAATAGAAATGCATTGAAAGTCTGGCAAGTGCTGATTGTTGTTGGACATGGGCCAGCCACTGGAGTGTGGCTGTTACCTGTTCAGGCTAAGGCAGCAACTGTGAACACACGGCAGTTGCAGGAAATCCCCAAGTAATATTAATTATGGGGTAAGTTCCTGGAGATATTTTGGTAATGTATTCCTTAACTTCTGAGTTTCTTAATTGCATTTCTGTTAAAGGGAGTTTGCTTCAAATGCAGAAAACCTAACCAAAACCATGTTTAAAAGAAAAAAAAAAGTCTTACAGGTAGAAGAGAGTAACATTAGTGTTGGTTATGGATTTCCTAACAAGATCTGAGTCTTCTATGATACACTTGCAAATCTGCACGTCTTTTTGAGGTATGCTAGTCCTTATTAAGATTTCTTTCTTTTTCCTTTTCTTTTCTCATCCTCTTTTTTTTTTTTTTTTTTGAGACAAGGTCTTGCTTTCTTGCCCAGGCTGAAGTGCAGTGGTGGAATCATAGCTCACTGCAGCCTCTACCTCCTGGGCTCGGGCGATCCTCCCATCCTAGCCTCCTGAGTAGCTGGGACTACAGGCATGCCCCACCATGCCCAGCTAATTTTTTAAAAACATTTTATAGAGAGAGTCTTGCTCTGTTGCCCAGGGTGGTCTTGAACTTCTGGCCTCAAAGGATCCCCCTGCCTCGACCTCTCAAAGCACTGGCAGTACAGGTATAAACCGCTGCACCTGGGCCTTATTAAGATTTTTAAAGCAAATACTTGTTATAGAAAATGTATAAAAATGAGAACTTCAGCTGAGGTAATTCTAGTTTATGTTTTAATATTTTCCACCTAGTCTTTTCATTTATAAAAACTGAGAATTATATGGATGCTTTATATATGTATATTTTGCATTTGAAATATCTGGCAGTAAAGGTGTCTGGATTCATTTGAAATCCACATGAGTATTCCCTTCATTTTCTGCGAACCCAAATCCATGATCATGTTGATCTTTCCCTAATGGGGTAAAAGAAATAAAGCCAAGAAGGTTGGGCACAGAAGGGAGCTTCTCATTCCCTGTCTGCTTTCCATAGAGCTACCAAATGCAGGGTGTCTGCCCCAGAGCCAGAAAGCTGCTTGTTCTGTGCAGGAGATAACGGAAGAAGAGAAACCTTTTTGCAGATGGAAATGACAGCTGAAGAAAGGGAAAGGTAGCAAGGAGCTTCTTGCTTGCCTTCTGAAGAAAAGAGAAAGAAAGGCTTAGATGAGGCCCCTTCCTGCTCCTTCTTCTCCCTCCTATAGCACTGCCATGGGGTGAGGAAACCTCTTCTGTAGCTGCTGGAATCCTTGATCCAACTATAGTCAGAGGAGATGTGCACCTGGCATCTCCAAATATTTTCCCAGTGAAATGTTCTGCCTAGCTTTTAGGTTCCATCATGTAATTCCTGCACTCCTTCATGTATATTTTGGATGAAGTAGGCTTTTCTGATCTGAACTTTGAACCACCATGCAAACATTTATTTCTGTAGGATAATTACAAATGGCGACTTAGAGGCAACTACCTTACCAGTGAACTTAGCCTGCTCCTAAATTTGAGGCTGTTTGTATATAAAACTGCCAAGCTGGTGGTTAATAACAACTAAGTAACAAGAGCAGGAGCTATCTTTTTTTTTTTCTTTTTTTTTTTTTTGCCATCTCCTATGTAACTGACAAGGGGTATACCTACACACTGTGCCTATTTTTCATAGATGGACAAACTATTCTACATCAATGCATCTTCCATGGTCCTTTCTTGACCTGAGTGAACAAGAATATCTTACTAACTTCCATACAGGAGAATGTCCAGAAGATGCCAGACACTGAGCTGTGCTCTTAATGTTTATTTTTTGTAATTTTGACATCCCTGCAAGTTGATAGCATCCCTCGCCTTACAGATTAGACATCTGAGGATCAGAAAGGTTAGGAACTATCCCCAAGGACACATAGCTAAGAGGAAGACAAGGCTGGAATTCTAACTGGAAAAGCTATTTGTGCCCTGTTCCTTAATACATTTGTTCTTCTCTTATTTCTGTTTTCTAATTTGATGTCAGAACTCTGTTTATGTGTATCTTGAACAATTCCAGTTATTGCATGGATTGTGAAGACTAAGGAATTCTGTTTTATTCATTGTTACAGATACATAGAAGAGTAAGTAGCACATTGAGTTGAGTTTATTTAAATATTTAGTGGGCACTCGCTACATGTCGGAACTTTGCTGCACTATGGAGGTAGAGAACATCCTGGGCTATTCTCTCAGCTTGGCTTTGGAGTGAGAAAGGAAAGAGAGTGAGTTGCAAGGATGTCTTTAGAGTAAGAGGCCCTGGGAAGGTAGCAAGCTCAGGTCTCACCCATAGCCCTTTGGGAATATTTTCATACGCAGGGCAGGCCCACAAATCAATGAAATGAGAAACCACTGGCCCATGAACAAGGAGGGTTTAATGCATGGAAGTTACATAAACAGTGGTATAAATCCATATATTAATAGTAGTCTAGTACAAACTAGACTCTTTAAGGAACTTTATGTTATGCTTCTCTGTTGAATTGAGACTCATATTATACAGTACTTGCCAATTAGCCAGAAATGGCAAGTTTCCATCAGTAGCACCTGAGCATTTACCTCCATGACTTTGCAGTGGTCATCTCTGAGGTAGCAACCATTTTTCCTTGAATTTTGTGGAATAGATTTTTGCCAGTGAAGTTACAACCTACCTAGTTGAATATATCTTTTAGAAACTTAAGAACCTTTCTCACAGCCCTTTTTGGGAAAGATCTCAAACATATAGAAAATGGAAAGAATGGTATGGCGAATAACTGAATGTGGGGTCAGCCAGCTACAGCCTGTGGGCCAAATTCACCCAATGCCTGCTTTGGTAAATGAAGTTTGTTAGAATACACACACACACATTTGAATGGTTATGATCTGGTTACAACAACAATGTTGAATTATTTTAACAGAGACCACCATATGGCCTACAAGGCCTAAAAAATTTACCGTCTGACCTTTTATAGAAAAAGTTTACTGACCCTTGATCTAGATCACTGCTTGTTACTACTTCAGTGTTTGCTTTATCCCTTTCTTCACAGGCAGGCAGACATACTGACACTCTCTCTCTCTCCGTTCTCCCACACGTGCGAACCTATATATACATGCATACTTTTTTGAACCATTTGAAAGTTATGTTATGACATTATGATAATTCACCCCTAAATAATTCATATGGATGCTTAAAAATAAAGGCAGTCTGTCATGTAAATTCAACATCATAATCACACCTAAAAAATTACCATTCATTCAAAAATATCATCCAATATGCAGTTCATATTTAAATTAGACTTTTGCAGCCTTATTTAATTTTTCCTTTGGGATCTAGGGTCCAATCAAAGGTCATACATTGCATTTGGGCATGATGTCTTTGATCATTATTTTTGTTTTGCATGACATTGACTTTTGAAGAGTCATTTAAAAGCTTGTTCCAGTGATGTATGGGTTTGTTAGCTCCACGATAGTAAGAGCTAAATATATAGCCATTATAGAAAAACAGTGTCTTGTACTTCTTTTCCCTTGGGATTGAGATACTTTTAGTGCTTGACTTCCAAAGTTAACACACTAAGATGTGGGTTTTGCTTGAAATTGCAAATGTGGAAAAATCTCTGTGAAGAGCAAGGCAGATGAGAATTCACAGGATGCATTTTATGTAATTAAAGGCACAGTCCTTGCTTGCTCCAGTGGGTACCCTTGCTAGCTCTTGGCTGAGTGGCTCTTCCTTCTGGCTTTTCTCCTGCCCGGGGCCTGGCTCTGCTCCAGCATCATTAGGTTGTAGCAAGAAGCTGGAAACAGACCTGCAGTTATTTAAATCTTCTAGCCCAAATTGTTTGGGCTGGCTGGCAGCACAAAGCTTTTGTGTTTGCAGCCTCTGTGCTGGACATAGCGTGGTGTTCAAGGGCGGGTGTGTGCATCTGGGATGCACATAGGAGGAGCACCTTGTTGAGAATCTGGGGGCCACATTCAGTCACCTCTTAGGGGACTATGTGCTGGTCACAGGTCTTGTCCTTTATTGTGGTGTCAAATGATTCCTAGAGAGCATCAACACTCAGCCTTTGCTTTCCTCTGGGGAGAAAGGACTCAGAGCTTAAAGGCCAATCAAAGGATACTTGCAGTCCCTAGTGAAGACTCACCTGGATCTGTACTAGCCACTCTTTGGTTTGGAGTTGCCTCATTGGGTAGTTAGAGGGTTTATTTACTGTTCCTGAACGGTGGAATTTTAAGTGAGCAGTGCACCCATTTTTTGAATGTGGTATCCTCAAGATTGTTCAAGGCTAGAGCCAGTGGAACATTTGAGAGTCATGAAGCCACGCAAGTAAGAGGGTGCACATATATGTGTGTTTGTGTGCTGGTGGGAGGCAAGGAGGAGGAACATCATAGAGAAAGAGAAAAGACAAGAAAAAAAGAACTAAGATGGAAATGTCAGGAAGGCTGAATTAAGAATAGGGTACCTGGAAACTTGGAGAGGTGGGAAAAGGAATTGCTGCTTTTCAGACTTAGATTTTTAACATCTGGGGAAACTTTTTTTTTTCTTGCTGCGTGGAGTTAATTGGGAGTTGGATTTAGTAGCGGCGTGACTGGTATGGTACATGACCTCCCTGTGCCTCAATTACTCCTCTAGAAAATGGAGACAATAACAGTGCCTGCTGTGTATGGCTGTTTTGAAAATAAATGAAATAATCCATGTACATCCTCAGAACAGACCAGGTAGATAGATGGTAAATGCCTGAAGAATGTAAGCTACAAATATTTAGTTTATATTATTAAGTGCCCCATGTAATTTGCCATAATGATCTGATATCTAAAGACTTCACCAATCTTTAACCTGTTTTCTTAAGAATAATAAGTAAATTTTTTTAAAGCCTTTTCAAAAAGAATTTACCAGCTGGGCATGATGGCTCATGCCTGTAATCCCAGCACTTTGCAGCGTCAAGGCCATCAGATAACTTGAGGTTGAGACCAGCCTGGCCAACATGGTGAAACTTTATGTCTACTGAAAATACAGAAATTAGCCAGGCATGGTGGTACACACCTGTGGTCTCAGCTTCTTGGATGGCTGAGGCAGGAGAATCACTTGAACTCAGGAGGTGGAATCTGAAGTGAGCTGAGATTGTAACACTGCACTCCAGCCTGGGTGACAGAGTGAAACTCCATCTAAAAAAAAAAAAAAAAAAAAAAGAATTAGCCAGCAAGCTCTGATTCTCATATTGACAAAATACTTTCCCAGTTTTTAGCAATACTTTATTGTACCAATTTTTATCTTTGTATGTGCTCATAAATATGCCAATAATAATAAAGTAGGTGACTTTTATTTCTTCTACTTTTTCTGTCATTTTGCTAACCAATCATTTACATGTAAACATACCAAATAAACAGCCACAGATACTTTTTCCACTGGCAATAAGAAAAGCAAAAATTCCAGGGAGAAGATTTTTCTGTCTCTGGAAAATGATGTGGCCCAAATTGGAAGTCTCAGTACTAAGTAAAGACAAGCCTGGAAACAAGTAAGACCAGTGTGGTTGGCATAGCTAAAATCACTGATAAATCGGTATGTCTGTGTGATAACAAAGTTAACTAGAAAAGGGATTGAAAACAATTTTATTTCAAATAACTGAAATACTGGGAAAAAATACATTTTTTGGAAGGAAAGATGTTATCTTTAAATTCAGTAACAGGATGATCAATGCAAAACTAGAAAATCTGAGTCCTGTAAAAGGGACCCAGTAGTACCACTTTTTTCATTCCTTGCTTTCCCTTTCTTTTCTACCTTAGGACAGGGTTAATCAATGAAACATATATGGCTGAGAAAGCAGAAAACTGTAAAACTCAGGGGATGGGAGGGAACTCTTACATTTGTTCATTTAAAAATGTGGAAAGTAGCTGAAGGAGAAATTGGCGAGGGTGTAGGTGACTCCAGACTTGCTCTGACCAGCTGGCTGACTATCAGCCTCCAAGAGGTCTTGTGAAGGATGGTATCTCTTGCCTATTATAAAGGAACAAGGCTTTACACAGAAAGGAAACATCCTGGGATGAAGGCACCCTCACTGGGGGAAAAGAAGGTTATCGTAACTCCTTATTGGTCTCCCTTTCTCTCACCTTGTTCCTTTTTTTTTATTTTTTTGAGGTGCAGTCTCACTGTGTGGCCCAGGCTGGAGTGCAGTGTTGCTATCTCAGCTCACTGCAACCTCCGCCTTCCGGATTCAAGCAATTCTCCTGCCTCAGCCTCCCTAGTAACTGGGACTACAGGCACGTGCCACCATGCCTGGCTAATGTTTTGTATTTTTAGTAGAGATGGGGTTTCACCGTGTTAGAGAGGATGGTCTTGATCTCCTGACCTCATGATCCACCTGCCTTGGCCTCCCAAAGTGCTGGGATTACAGGCATGAGCCACCACGCCTGGCCTTGTTCCTTTTTAATACTTCCTTCACACCATCTACCTTCCCCCAACCCCACGCACAACAATATCATTTCACCATAGATCTGGGCTTTCACTTCTCAGATACAGCCCCTCTGTGACATTCTGCAACTTGCCTTCCATGGCCTTTAAGGCCTCTGTGATCAGCCTCTACCTGCATAGCCTCATCTTTCTTTGGTGCTGGCCTCAGATTTTATGCTTGAGTTCCTCACATAAGCCATGTTGTTTTATACCTCTATCCTCTGGGGAGTGTGTGATCTTGGACAATTCGCTTAATCTGTGCTTTAGATCACTCCTCTGTAAAAATCATTTATAAAGTTATGTAGGAATTAAATGAGCTAATATATGTCAAGTTCTTGGAATAATGCATGGTGAATAATAAGAACTATAGAAAGGTTTGCAACTTATTGCTATTGCTCTTGTTATTTTGAGCCTGGATATATTATTTTTTTATTGCTGTGTAATTTAATAGCTATTGGTTACCTCTCTTTTTCTGAATGTCAGAAGTCTGGACATGGTGTGACTGAGTTTTTAGCTCAGGGTCTCACAGGACTGAAATCAAAGTGTTAGTGTGGGCTCAGATCCTATCTGAACATCTTCCAAGCTTCTTCCAAGCTCATGTGGTTAACAGAATTCATCTCCTCGCAGCTATAGAATTCATGGCCAGCATGAATTCTGACCTCACCTTCTTCTAAGAGCTTCCCTGATTAGGTCAGGCCCAATCAGATAATCTTTCTTTTGATTAATTCCAAGTCAACTTGCTAGTGACATATCACAGAGTGACATCCCATCATATTCACAGATTTCACTTGCACTCAAGGAGAGGTGTGTACCTTGGGGGCAAGATTCTTGAGTGTTATCTTAGAACCCTGTCTACAAACTGGGTAACTGGGAAATATCTTTTCTGTTCACTAAGTTGAATTGCACATGGGTCAATATATGCTTCTGTAATCACCATCATCATTTCAGATTTTTGTAGCATCTTTCTCATAGCATTTAGATGAATTCACATCACTCTGGCTTCTGGAGCTGACCTTCCCTATCCTGTAGTTTTCCATAGCTGATGAGGTCAGTTAGCACCTTCAGAAGTCTTTTTTTTCTTTTTTTTTTTTTTATAAAGGTGAGGTTTCACCATGATGGCCAGGCTGGTATTGAACTCCTGACCTCAGGTGATCCACCCACCTTGGCCTCCCAAAGTGCCAGTATTACAGGCGTGAGCCACAGCACCCGGCCCAGAAGTCTTTTAGGAAGGCGACCATTAGAGACTTGTAACATAAATCTCTTGACTGACATCCTGGAGTTCCAGAAGGATGACCCACAATTTGCAATCCCTTTCAGAACCATGTGTTTGTTCTTAATGACTTAAATAGAGGAAGACAGACCCCTCCTTAATTGTCAATGTTGCCCACCAATTCAAAGCAAGTTTGTATCTGCTAGAGAAAATTTCACTTTCTTGACAGTCTTTTGCATTATTATTTTAAAAGCCTTCCCTATCCTTCTTTTTTATCATTTTAATTGTCTAGATTTTTTTTTTTTGCGTTTAACTCAGTTTATAGTCCACAAAGAGGTATTAAAATCATAAAGGATGTAAAATACATAAAGAATACATTTTAGAAGATCAATTAAGAAGAAAAACTTGCTGAAGATGAAAACCCCCTTTTAAAAAAAAATTTCAGTCATTCTAGGCAACAAGATATGGACAAAGAAGCAATAGGGAATACCTGTTTTTGTTTGTTTGTTTGTTTTTAGGTAGTTTTTTTTTTTTCAATGTGTCAAGCTAAAGGGAAAAAATGAATCTGGCATGGCCTTGGGTTTGGAAGTTTGAAGTGCCTGTTTATCTGGCATTTCCTAACAAAGTGTGATTTGTTAATGCAAGCCATGATTTATACCTGACCGCTGCCTTAGTGACTGGTATCCCTACAGCACCTTGGGAAGGACTGGTTCATAAAGATAATCTAAGGTAATATCGACTTGGATTTCTTTTCTTCCTTCTAGGACAATATTATCTTATTCTTGAGAGGTTGTAAAGAGCTCGGCCTAAAAGAATCTCAACTTTTTGACCCGAGTGACCTCCAGGATACATCCAACAGAGTAACAGTCAAGTAAGTAAAGCGTGATTTATGTTAACGGGAAACTCCTTTATAGTTTGATTTGCAATTTTGTGATGATGTTGTAAGTTCTAAGAGACAGAGAATTGGTTATGCTTAATAAAATAAAAATGTGAAGATAAAAGTCAACTTTCGAAACAACTCACATTGGCTTTCCCTCTGTGCAGAGCTTTCATTCTAATCAAACATAATTTTTTGAATGCAAAAATCTTGCGTATAGAGTTAGAACTTTGAAGAGATGGAGAAAAATGTTAATTAAAGCTTAACAAAGAGGCA
Organism: Sapajus apella; assembly: GCF_009761245.1. Taxonomy (NCBI): domain Eukaryota; kingdom Metazoa; phylum Chordata; class Mammalia; order Primates; family Cebidae; genus Sapajus; species Sapajus apella. The sequence goes on from NW_022436945.1 coordinate 30,863,453, forward strand.
AGAAAGAAATAGACACAGAACTAGAGTGTTAGACAAAAAAAATTTATTGGCACCAATTGAGCATTTGAATAAGCTTGGAAGGTAAACAGATCTGAGCTCTGTTATGCAAGGAAGGCATTAGATTATGGAGAACTTGCTTCATTTACATTTCTGTTTTCTCCTGTGTGTCAGCGATCAAGTTCTTTGAAGATGGGTTATTGGCACTTTAACTATATCTACTTAGTGAGCCCTGTTTGGGCCACAGAATTCTTGGAGCAGAATGTCACAGTAAGAGACAGCAGTGTACTTCCTGTAAAGAAATAGCTTGTGACCAGAGTATGAGATGGCAGAGATAACGTTCCTGTAGTTTAGAAGTTCTTCAATTCCTATTGATTTCATATAAAACATTTTCCACTTTAGTCAAATAATGTTTGACATGGATATGCCTGAATAATAAACACAGTTACATAGATAGGCTCTGTGAATTGGTAACTTTTCTTCTTTTGATTGTTTTTGGAGTCATTTTATCATGGAAGAACAGAAAAAGGAGAGTGCCAAAATTCAGAGCTATTAAGTTTATACTATTTGATGATCTTGATTAGAAAAAAAAAAGGATGAGAAAAAATAGGAAAAAAATGAGAACTACTGGATAAAACAAAGTTTGGGGTTTATATTGGATTTTATGATTCATGCCTGGGAATACTGGGGAGTCAGTGGTGATCTATTGTCTAAAATTACTTTTCTGTTATCAATGTTCCATTCCTTAATACTTCTCATGGAAAACTTTTAGCTAAGTAAAAAAATAACAATAAAAATAGGATATTTGAATATGGAAAGCACTGTAAACCTCATCTTGGTCATCACATGCCCCATTTATTATCGTACCTAGATCTAGCCTCTGTAAACCATTGTTCCCTTTAGGAAATCGTTTTAGGTTCTGTCTCATCTCCCATTCGTAGTTTCACCTGGTGGCAAGTGACCAGAAGCAACAGTAACTGTGCAGCTTCGTAGGTGATAATTAGTCACACACACATTGCTTGGAGGGTGAAGGAAAGGTCACTTCAACAGTGTCTGCAGCTGCATTCATTTTGTTTTTTAGGGCCATTTAAAATCAGTATGTCACTAAACCAGGAGAATTCTGAGCCTGATTGGCTTTAAAAATTCAGAACTCATATCATCTTTATTGTTTATCTACAAAAAACTGGGCATCAGGAAAATTGGGATCTAGCCCTAGGTCTGCTGCTCGCTAGATCTGAAGCCCTGGTTAAGCTCCTTTCTTCAGCAGCCTGCAGGTATTCATCTAAAAATTGAAACTGGACAGAATATTCCATCTGGTATGATTCTAGGTAAAGCTTGCCCAGTGCAATTAAGGGAAGATGGAACAGGCGACTTGTAAGGAAAGAGACTTTAAATCAAGACTTGGAAAGAAACCTAAAGGGGAAAAAATCACGTAGGCAAGTGACACATGGACACAGTCCCTTCTTAGTTACTGTATCATCTTTTTGTTTTCCTGTCCTTTTGATTTTTCCTTTTTTTTTTTCTGTTTCCTTTTCTTCCTTCTGCCTTCCCTCCCTTTTAAACCCTGCCTTTCCATCCATCTCTCCTTTTGTATTTCTTCTCCTCATTTTCGTAATTTTTCCTTCACTTGAGCACTCTTATTTTCTTTCTTTTTTTATGAAATGGAGTCTCACTCTGTATCCCAGGCTGGAGTGCAGTGGCACAATCTCGGCTCACCGCAACCTCCGCCTCCTGGATCCTGGTTCAAGCAATTCTCTTGCGTCAGCCTCCCAAGTAGCTGGAATTATGCCAAAATTCCATGCCCAGCTAATTTTTGCATTTTTTTAGTAGAGATGGGGTTTCACCATGTTGGCCAGACTGGTCTTGAACTCCTGACCTCGTGATCTGCCTGCCTCAGCCTCCCAAAGTGCTGGGATTACAGGCGTGAGCCACTGCTCCCCACCTCTTGTTTTCTTTAGGCAATACTTTTCCATCACATTCCCCCATGACCCTGGCAGTTTTCATTCATTCATTCATTCGCTCATTCATTCATTCATTCATTCAGCAAATGTTTGCTGAGCAGCTTCTCTGTGTTAGATACTTTTTTTTCATCACTAGAGAAATAGAATGAACTCAGATAGCCAAGGTCTTCTGCTCATGTGAAGTTTACAGTCCAGTGTCAAGAAACGAGAAACAAAGAAGTAAACAAAGGAGATCATTGCAGAAAATGATAAGTGCTGAGAAGAAAATAAACAGTGATAAGCGAAAGACAGTGGCCAGTCCAGAGGTGGAGAGGGTGGCCTCTCTGAAGCGCTAGCATTTTGGCTGAGCGCTGGGGGCTGAGACATGAATGGGAAGGAAGAACAGGCTGTGGGAAGATCTGTGGGGCATTCAGGACAGAGAAAGAGCAGGTACAAAGGCTGGGGAAGAGGAACAACAAGCTTCATGTTTAAAAGAAGGAAAAGTAACTGGTGTGGTTGAAGGATAATGTGTAAGGACGTGTGTGGTGGGCATGGCAGTACACAAATAGGGTATGATGTTGAACTCAGAATCATTACGGAGGAAAAATAGTTCACTGTATGAATATTTCAAAGAACATAAAGAATTTTATCTTAAAATGATGCTATACATTTACAGTACTTAGAAATTTGTTTCTAGTTTTAGGAAAGAGTAGAGTATGGAATAAACTATCGGATTTCATGTAGTTTTAATAAGTGATGCTGGTTGCATTTGGCCCTGTGCAGGGAGTGCTGGTAACATTTGCAAATTTTGTAAACTAAGGTAGTTAAAGTAGAACTGCTGTATTTCTCTGTTGTCCCTCTGAGAGTTGAGCAGGACATCCATAAACACAGAGAGCACCTCATTGCCACCAATTATTAGCAGAAGCAGTAACATATAGATCCCACAGAGGAGATTTGGATGGTTTTCTTAAATTTTGTTTTAGAAAATACTCCTTCATTTAGCTTTCATGGTAGGTAGTTTTTCTTGTGTGTGTGTGGTTGTTTCTTTTTTTTTTTTTTTTTTAAATAAGTAGATTAGACAAAAAAAAAAAAAAAAAAGAGGGAAAGCCTGCGAGTGATTACTGCATGATGTATAATTTAGTGAACTGTACCTGTAATGGATGCCAGACAACCCTGATGGAATTGAAAGTGTAATCTAGACAGGCACACAGCAAGTATCATTCCAGGGAATCAAAGCAACTGGATGAAAACGTACATAGGCTCTGGATAGCTCATGAATGTCTCTGTAAAAATTTGGAAGTATTTCCACATAATGGATTGCTAGGTTGGAGTCATTCAGCAAATATTTTGTGAGCTTCTACTATGTACCAGGTGTAATTTTTAGCACTGGGTCAAAGTCTTAGTGAACTTTTATCATCAATGCAAAAAAAGTTTTATGTTCCCTATTTTAAATATGTTTTCCATGAAAGTTTCAAATCGTTTATAGGTTTTTACAAACCTGGTTTCTTTCTTAAATTAAAAAACAAACAAACAAACAAAAGCTAGCAGATAAGGACATCTCATTTTTTTTTCCGATTAAAAACAGAAACATGAAAACATTTTCTTAATCAAATGCAAACTGGGCTAATACTTCTTTGAATCTAAGTCCTTGTTGATGGGTTTATTTCCATGGTATACTACCTTGTTTTCTATTTCTTCACATTTCAATGGACTTAAAATTGTTTGCTTTAGGTCAGAATATGCTGCAATGAAGGAATCAGAGTTTAAATACTTTAAGGAATTCTTGACTGGTTTATGTGATGGACTTACTCTCCCTCCCTCTCACTGAAGTTACTGTGAAAAAAAAAAATGCAGAGTCTGTTTTTTTCTGGTGTTTATTTGTTGACATGTTAAAAAAAACTTTGAAATAATTTTGCAGGAACTCTTATATTTAATTGTATGAATATTTCAAAGTAGGTTTCTTGTTTATAGTTAGAGAGTAAACATGGGTGGATATTTGAGCCTGCATGTGTGTATATTTGAACATAACAAGCATATTTTCCTGCTTGTGGCTTACTCTCAGTGCTAATTTATGTCCAGAGCAGAAAAGAACAAATATTTGGGTAGGATTTCTTCTTGTACACATATTTTCAGACCTGTGTTAAAAATACTTGCATGAAGATTTTGGAGGTGTAGTCAGATTTCAGTTTGACAGTGGTCTAGAATCAAGGCAGAATCTTCAATGGTTAATCTTTGAGAACACAACTATGAACATTCCTTGTTCGAATCGGACTTCTTCAGTTTCCAGATGTTATAAAGCATCATCTTGTCATAGTGTACTGTGGAACGTTAATCCCACCTACATTGTCCATCTACATTTTGTTTTCTAAGTAATTTTTTTCATTGCCCAAAATCACGAAACTCAAGCTTTAAAAAACAATACATTCTTCTGATTTCATTATATATGTTAGCTTCAAGTACATCTTAGTGGTGTTTAAGGAAAGATCACAATATAGAATCTGCTATTCTGACAATATTTTCTTTTCCCTTTCCTTGACTAGGAGCCTTGATTATAGCAGGAAGCTGAAAAATGTAAGTGTTTTAACTTCCAAACTTATATCTTTGGTGGTTCAAGTGTAAAATTTAGCTAAATTCAATGCTTCTCATATGTCTTGCTGATAAAAGTCCTTAGAAAAAAGTGTATGTTTATTTGATAGAATAATTAATGACCATGATAGAAATAAAAATAGTAAATTGTGTATGTGTTGGGCTGGGGTGGTGGTGGTTCTCTTTATTTAGATAAGTGTTCAATCCAGAAATAAACAAGTGAAAGCTCGTGCTCTGTTTCTGATTCAGTTTCTTAAACACAAAATGATCAGGCTCAACACTAACATTAGCCCCTTTCCATTTGTAGGCACAGATGGGATTATTAAATTAAGCAGTTGGGCAAATTGTTGTACGGTAAGATCAGCACAATATGAATAGTGTTGACTGCCATGGGCCTATACTCTGCGTATTTTGTTCTCCTTTTAATATTTTGCATTCTTATTAGTACTTGCCAAAATCAACTTTTTGTAGATCTTATTTTCAAAAGGCAAGTATGTTAGTGCTGTTTTATTTTCAGTTTAGATTGAGGAATGAAAGAAGTGACCATCTGCATCTAAAATTTTAAAATTGGCTGAAATTTCTTTTTTAAAAAATTTCCCCAGATGTTCTTATATTTGATTAACATTTTTATTCTTACCTTCTTTTACCTTCTCTATAAAACTAGAGGTATGTGCCATTTTTCATCATAAAATTTTAAACAAATCAGAAAACCTTTAACCTAAAACACAACGCAGTATATTTTCCATTCTCCATTATACCTTTTAAGATAAGCTTATACTCTTAGCACACATTGGTTATTTTGTGGTCCTAGTTAATGTCCTGACATTTGGGATCTCTGGAAATTTATTTGTAAGTAGTCAGTTTATAAAGATGTTCTGGAAGTTTCTAGGGATTCATGAAGTAAAATTTTCTCACAGAAGTAGAAAACAGAATCACCTCTTAGCATCAGTGCACATAACCATATTTTGGGTCTGTTGCCAGTTGGACTCATGTAACTATATCTTGTTGTCTAAAGCATTTTCTGGCTACCAAGTAGAAGGAGTCACAATAAATACTTCCCAGCCTGGCTGAAGCAATAAGACAGAATGTGAAAAGAAATTACTCACCTTAGCTTTTCCACGGGCCTCAGATCCCTGTAATTCAGTTTGAGAGAGCTCATCTTCAGCTGACTCCTGCTGGGTTTCATGGGAAGTGAATGTAAAGAGGATTTGCTTTTGTAGATGCTTTCTTCAGAAAGACAGAACAAAATTAACTTGGGACCGTAGCTTCAGACCACTGAATATTCATAGACATTCTTAACTATCCAAGGTTGTTTAATTGGCAGCTAGCTTGTCAAGGCTCAAAATTTCCCATCTCAGATTAATGGGACTCTATACTCCAAAGCTAGGTATCTGCAGATCATATTTTTCATGACATTGCTTTCTTTCAACTTTAATTAGATATATTGTGTTGATCCTGTGCTGGGAACCACTAATTAACCTTCATCACTTGTTTGGGATTTTTTTTTTTTTTTCTTGCCATTGGCTTTAGCAGAACCTCTGTGCCCACAAGTAGAAATTATGAGCCTTCAAAGCACCTTTCTCAAAAGGAATTGACAGTCTCTTTCATTGCTTCTCTGGGTAAAGATTCCAAAGCATTTCTGAAAAATGTTGCTGCCTAATTGTGAAACCTTCACTACATAAAAATAATGTTGGCGGATTTATTTTTCCTTCTTGCTGCCTTAGAGATAATTTCCTCACACACTAACTTTCCCTAACACAGGAATCATTTTAACTACTGAACCATGTTTGTGTTGACTGACATGGCATTGGATTCTTATTAAAATGATTTTACATTTAATGGATACCTCATGGGTGGTGGTTTTTTAAAATCAGCGTAAAGTCAGGTCTCTCCTTCCTGCCTTCTTGCTAGTGGAGCATTATTGACTCCCTAGTTTAAATGTCATTCTTGAGGGAAAACTCTGCTCTTGTGTGTTTTATTCCATAGGTATTAGTTACCATTTACTGGCTGGGAAAAGCAGCAAATAGCTGCACATCCTACAGCGGAACAACACTAAACCTGAAGGAGTTTGAAGGTTTGTTGGCTCAGATGCGAAAGGTAACTTGGCTTTTCTTCTTTATCCCATGAGCGTTAGACATGGTGGGAAAGCCACATGTTTGCTTTTTTTTTGTTGTTTTGTTTTAATACTTGAAGTTCATGTGCAAATCATGCACATTTGCTTGTTTTTAAGTTTACTAGAGTACTGGGTTGTGGAATGGTATGGGCCAAAGATATGCACTCAAGGAAACTTACCTTACCAATGACGTCTTAGCCTCTTGCATCTCACACCTACCTGAACTTTCATACCCTTCAGAGAACTGGAGTTCTGAATTCCATCCAACTTTTAATTTCAAAAGAGCAAATTCAATCTGTCAGTATATGCCTTTGTGTGCCAAGGAGCTCAGTGCTTGTTTTCTTGGGGAAATAATGCTGGAATTAAACACTGCAGTATTATGTACAAATGAAGACTCACTCTGCGCTTTTGTCCTAAAGGGCATTTTGCTCACCCACTGGGGCCTTGGTGTGCATGAGGTAACGTGAGCCAAGTTCTTACCTTGACATACACCCTGGACAAGCTGGGATACGTTAAAAGCATTCTCCTCTAACATGCACATGTCATGGCCACTGTTTTTGAATGACATAGAAATTTGGAAAGCACTTTATTAAACGCTTCATTTGTTTCTTTGAGCACAGAAACGACTGACCTAAGGTAGGCAATTGTTAAGGAAACAGTCGGATGTTTCATGTGTACTTGCCTGAATGTTTCATCTGAAGGTCCATCAATATACATAATTCATACAAATGACTAGTGCATAGTATTACCCAGGAGAGGCCCTCCTAAACCGCCTTAGTGAACAGGTAAAGGTTATTTGTAATCAGCCTCCGTGCATTTTTTTGTTTTGTTTTTTGAGACGGAGTCTTGCTGTGTCACCCAGGCTGGTGTGCAGTGGCGCAATCTCAGCTCACTGCAATGTCTGCCTCCCGGGTTTTAGTGATTCTCCTGCCTCAGCCTCCCAAGTAGCTGGGATTACAGGTGGTCACCACCAGGCCTGGCTAATTTTTGTAGTTTTAGTGGAGACAGAGTTTCACCATGTTGGTCAGGATGGTCTTGAACTCCTGGATCTGCCCACCTTGGCCTCCCAAAATGCTAGGATTACAAGTGTAAGCCACCACACCTGGCCCCTCCACGCATTTTGGATAAGGTTCACATTAGAGGATAAATAATTGAGGCCTTACTCTTCCTCATATCTCTACCATAAAAAATAAATGAACTAATGACACTTCACTGAGAAACATTCAGTTCCTTGCAGTTTTTCTTTTGACACTGAAAGCAAGAATTGGTTCCAATTTTTTAAACATTTATTTTCCTTTCTTTAAAGCTAATGGTTCTGATAGTTCTTCACATTTGGCTAAGGCCAGTCTGGCTCACATATTTATAAATGGACAAAGCTTTCATATTAGAAGTAATGCACATACACAAAGTACTTAAAGCTAAATTCCTTTAAAAATAAAATAAACACACACAATGAAGCACAACTCATTGCTTCTCAGTCTCACCTCTTATTTTCCCTTTAATTTCTCATTTAACCTTCATCTGGATTTGAGAAGTCTAAATGTTTATTGTTTTTATATTAAATTTGGACTTGAATAATAATAGATGGATCAAATTCTGCCCCACAGTTCCACTGCTAGATTTTGTTGGAATCTAATTTATTCTCATTATTGACATTTCTTACTGCTAGTCCAGCACCCGTAGAATCTGAGCAGCTACTGGTTTCTGCAACTCTCTTAGCTTCTCTTTCTACAATCAGTTTCTTCAACTGCCATAAAATGACCTATTGTTAACAGCTTTACCCTTTTTGTTGAATGTAGATAACATCACAGGACATGATGGAGTAGGTAGTATCCCTGGATAAAGCATGTCTCTCAGCAAAAATGGCCAGGCATGATACTGCCAAACCTCCATCTAGAGAGAAAATGACTTAACCTCACTAGTCTATCCAAGCACCTGGAAATACTAATTGTATCTGTAATATGTATAGTCTCATTTTCTCAGTTATGATCGGGTTCAGCTGGGAAATGAAAAGCCTCAAAATAACAGATAAAATAAGATAAAACTTATATTTCTAATTCACATAAACAAGATGTGAACATGAGTAGCCCAGGGCTGATGTGGGCTTCCATGTCTTTTCAACAGCAGAAGGCCCAAGCTTCCTGGTCTTTTTGCACCACCATCCTCAACCCACGCCTCTACACCTGCTGATCCAAGATGGCTGTTCAGGCTTTAGCCATCATGTCCAGATTCAGCCAAGAGAAAGGAGGATTGGCGGGGAAGAGGTTCCATGCCCTCCCTTTAAACACACCTCTGGAAAATTACACATTACACATACACTTCCATCTGCAGACTTGTACTTGGTTATGTATCCATACCTAGCTGCAAGCAAGGACTTGGGAAAAGTAGACTTTATTTCAGCTAAAATCTGTAGGCATGTTTACTAGGAAAGCGGATATTGAGGGACAACTGTAATTTCTTCTGCACATAGGCAGGCTGAAATAAATTGGAAATCAGTTTTTTTTATTTCACAAAGGAGATTATCCACAAATTTTTATATTCATTTTTCTAGTGGGTGAAATGTGCATAAAAATGATTCACTAGGGTGCAGCTTGTTAAGTTCTGTAATAAAGGTGACCCAGGCAGAGCCTAGGCATAAAACGTGGCTTGTCGTAGATTGCTGCTATTGCTGTATTTTTTAAAAGGGTCTCTGAAATCATAGTAACAGTGTCCTTTCACTGAGACCAGATATGTCAAAGAGCCCTTCCACAGGAAGGGGCACTTCAGCAGAACAAAGAGGATTTACTACAAGAATATTAAGATTGAAGGGACACCCATGGGGACTAGGGTGGCTCTCGAGATCTCAGAATCTTTCTCTCATCTCTTCTTATCTCTCCTTAAACTCATTCTTTCCTCATATAGGGAACGTTCTTTCCCTTATAACAGGGAACATGGCCAATATCATCCCTAGGATTACTTGTTTCTAGCTCCTTGCCCAGAAAACCAAGGCAATTCTTACCCCTGGCCCCAGGTGTAAAATTCCTAGTAATGTACCCTGGCCCAGTGTGGACCTTATTCCTGAAGCAGTCACTGCGATCAGAGGCAAGTGATACCATGACTGTATCATACTCTTCCTGTTTCAGGGGGTGAGGGGCCCTACAGAAAGAAAGGGAAAAAGGGAGGGAGCATGGTGAGCAAACAGATGCAAGACTTCTGCCTCAAAGAGCAACCGTCTCAACTTCTAGTCCCTCAACACACCTTCTTTTTTTTTTCCATGATACTTATCATCCAACTTTGTATTCATTTGTGTTTTTCTGTTTATGTTTTGTCTTCTCTCCTGGAACTTAAGGCCCATGAGGACAGGGTATTTGTTGATTTTTGTGGAATCTTGTGGACTAGAACAGTGCCTGTCACACAGAAGATGCTCAGTAAATATTTGTGGAATGAATGGCTTCCACAACCAGAGGGTGATGGGTGGAGAGTGGCTGTGCAGTCTGGAAAAGTAGGACCCTAAAGCCCTCTAGAGCCGAGTAAGCCACCTTACAAATCACAAAGGGATCAGAAAATGAGTGGTGAAAGAGAGGTATCTGGAGTGTCTCAGAAACTGTGAAGTCATCCACCAATCCTAGGTGGTTCTTGCTATGTCTGAGAAAGGGGGATGGGAAGAAGAAGAGTAAAATAATCCCAAAATTTTATGAAGCTGATAGTTCTCACTTCTTCATTAACATACTTTTACTAGAATAACTCAGTAGCAGTTAGCACGAGAGACTGAGCTTCTAGTTGAAAAGCAGAGACTATGTTAATTAGAGCCCAAGAAAGGAGAGTGTAGACGTGCTAGTTTCCATGTGGCTTATATCTTCTACTCACCCTCAGAAGCTTCGCTTTAAGTGACCCAAAAAAATGAGATATGGTGACTTGATGGCAACCAAAGGATTGTCCATCCAGCTGATATCCACATTTTTGTTTCTGGCTGAGGAGCCAGCCTCTTACTTCACCCTGAACTTCTTAGGGAATGAGCTTGGCCAAGGACAGCCACTGGTGGCCTGGTTTTCACTTTTCAAACTGGCCATGCCATTCAGCTCCCAGCTCTTGGCACTTGGTCCAGGGTTTGATTCTTGGCTTTCTACACAGCCACGAACATAGCAGCCTTTCTGTTTTTCCTTCCCATAACTAGCTGTGAGAAAGCAGCTAGCGCTCCAAGAGGTATGTTGACTTTTTCCTTTCTTCTCCTGTGGTTTGTCGGGTGAGGGTGGGGAAGACATTTGGGCCTGTGGGGAACCTTTCTTATATTATTTTCTTGAAAGCCCAGTTGTGTAATGCTGTGCCAGGGAGCTTGTAGTTGTGTCATTTCCAGATGTGACCAGCGGTCTGGCTCCCTGAGAGTCTGCCTTTCCTGATGGGAAATTAGGCTCAAGACATCTAGATATGGGATGTAAATGAAAAAAGAGATAGAGGAGTATCAGAATGTGTGTAAAGTTATGTCCCTAGCTATATTTATAAATGTCTTACCATTTATATATATTGAAATTTACGTATTTGAGTGAACAAATTGTAGTAATTATAACTATAGCTGATACTTTTAGAGTACCTGTTCTGTAATAGGCATTTTTCTGAACACTTTCCATACATGAACCCATTTAACCCTCCCAACAACTCTGTGAGACAGGCATTACTATTAGTCCCATTTAATGGGTGAGAAAACTGAGGTCTGGAGAAATGAAATAACTTGCCTAAGGTCACACAGCTGATAAGGGGTGGAGCCAGTATTTAAACCCAGACAGTCAGGATTCAGAGACCATTCTCTAACCATTACGCTAAATTCCCTCTCTTTTGCACTAATTGTGCTCCATATAACAATGTTTCAGCCAATAGTGTACAGCATATACAACAGTGGTCCTAGAAAATTATAATACAGGTTGAGTATCCCTAATCTGAAAATCTGAAATCTGAATGTTCCAAAATCCAAAACTTTTGAGCAAAGATGTGTCTCTGAAAGGAAGTGCTCACTGGAATTTTGGATTTTGGATTTTGGATTTTTGGATTTGGGATGATGCTGACCTGTATAATGCAGATATTTCCAAATCCAAACAAGTCAGAAATCCTGAACACTTTTGGTCCCAAGCATTTGGAGAATGGAGACTCCATCTGTAGCACATTTTTACTCTATCTTTTCTATGTTTAGGTATGTGTAGATGCACAAATACTTAGCATTGTGTTGCAATTACCTACAGTATTCAGTACAGCCACTTGCTGTACAGGTTTGTAGCATAGGAACAATAGGCTGTACAAACAGCCTAGGTGTGTAGTAGGATCTGGCATCTAGGTTTGTGTGAGTACACACTATGATGTTTGCACAACAGTGAAATCACCTAATACGTATCCCTATCATTCACCAACACATAACTGTATTTATAGTTTTGTGATCTAGGCATAATAGCATTCAGCTGAGGAACATAATTAAGGTTAGCATCAGCTACAGAATAAGGAGGTAGTAAGTGTCTAATAGTGGTGGAGAAATTGCTGATGATGGAACTGTAACTATACAAAAGATGATCAGATATTTTCAGGTATACCATTTGGGATTTGGAGACAGAGTTCTGGGTTGGAATCACAGCTTTGCCACTAGCTGTGTGACCTCAGTCAAGTTACTTACCCTCTCTGATTCTTATTTTTCTCCTCTGTAAAATAGGGAGAATGCTAACCACATTGTAGGACACGTGGTTGTGAGGATTAAATAACATAACCTGCAGAAAGCATCAAGTATAGGCACAGACACATAATAAGCGTTCAATAAAAGTGACCTTTGTTTTTTCACCATTTGGCCGATTCTCAGCCGGTAAATAACCCAAGATAATTACTTGCATTTCCAAAGATATTAAATATGAAACCATATCCAATTTGGGTCTATAATTTTCCGTGAGTCATGAGTTCTTCCTTTTCCAGCTAGTCAGGCCTGGCTTTTGTTCATGTCCTGGTTAACTTTTGACCTATAAGTAAGCTACCTTAATTTCCATAACTGGAATTTCTGCCTTCCTCTGGAAGTTCATTCCAGCTCTACTCACCCAGGCCATTTGACAACCTATTTTTCAGGGGTATTAATCAGTCCTCTGTCTGAAGGCTGCAGGGTGCTCCTCTCAGTCCTGCCCTTGTCCTCTTGCCCACTTCCTACCCTTGATGCAAAGCTGTGTGTGTCTTGCAAATTACAGCCACTATGTCCCCGGCAAAGGGCCTCCTGCTGCAGAGTATGTCAGAAGCTCTGGATATAATTGATAGAAGCAGCAAGCAAAGGCACTTCCTGCAAACACACTGGCTCCCATGGGCATCCTAGACAGTTTAGACCAGTTTCCAAAACTGCTAACATGAAGAATATTTATTTTTCCTTTCTGTTGGGAATGTGGAGGGGACTTTCATGAGCATCCCAGGAAATCTACAGTGTGGCATTCCAGTCTTTGCCAATGAGAACATGCCTCTCTGCCAGTGTTATGCACAGTCCTAATTTTAAGTGACAGTCCAGAGGATATTAAATTGAGGTTTATCTTTGAGTGACCGGAGTAATTTTTGTTTTAGTCAGCCTGGACTATTGTAATTAATGCTAAGACACTGGCAGGAACAAGGCTTTTATTATAATACGAGGGTGAGGATGGCTTTGACTGACCTTTCTTCTGCTGGAGTTTCAGTGTTTTAGTATGTGCTGCTTGTGCTGGAAAGAATTTATAATCACAGGCTGTCAAAGACAGCCATTGTTCTCCCTGCTCTGAACATGTGGGTCAGCCACAAGTGCTTTCAGCTCCCCCAGCGCCAAGAGCTGGCCTAGAGCGAGAGCATGCCTGGATTCTTCTGAGGCATCAGGAAAAGCGTTTTGCATATTTTTCATTGCACTTTTTTTTTTTTTTAACTTTTTGCCTCAGAAAGGCAGCTCCCTTTCAGAGCAGGAATTTCCCTTCAAGGTAGCAGGAGATGAATGCGTGCTGCTCCAGGATTTTACAGAACTGATTCTGCTGCAGAAACAAATGCTGCCTGCATTGGCCAGATAGCATAAACAGGAGCAAAAGTTGCACAGCTAAACCAGGGGCTCATTCCCAGGACAGACATGCAGTTATGGATTCCGAAAGACAAGTCAAGGTTAAGGTTTTGGCTTTTTTTTTGTTTTGGTTTTGAACTATCATTGTACTGTTGTGAATCCAAACTTTATAATCCTTTCTTCTAATTCTTTCTCTACTCTTTTTTTCTTTTTTTTTTTAAACCTTAGGGAGTATGAGTTATTTGGGAATTTCTTTTTTGAAATGTTGTGCATGATTTTCTGATTGGGAAAGTTGCAGCAGAGGAGGCTTGAGGAACAGAGTGATGACTTTTCGATGATGATTGATCCTATAACTGGTTACCACAATCTTTCCATGCTGATGTGATATGCAGGGCTTTATTTTTTGGAGACCCTCAGAGACCCATGTCTCTGATACTGTAGGCTAGAATGCAGTAATGTCTGTAACCTTTTCATTTTCTTTTTGGACAGGAGACTGATGACATTGAGAGTCCTAAACGCAGTATCCGAGACAGTGGCTACATCGACTGCTGGGATTCGGAGCGCAGCGACTCCCTCTCTCCTCCTCGCCACGGCAGAGATGATTCCTTTGACAGCCTGGATTCCTTTGGCTCTCGCTCTCGGCAGACGCCTTCACCAGATGTAGTCCTCAGGGGAAGCAGTGATGGTAGGTTGGAGTCTTAATAAACTATCCATCTTGGAATTAAACATTTGCAGGGGCTGCACTGCGGCTGGCAGAGGGATGGGAAAGCAGACTCCATATCCACCTTGCTGGAACCTAGTAATTCTATAAACTGGCAGGAAAAAAGTCTTTGAATGTTGTTTTTCATGGTCCTTAGAATTTTGGTTGGCTTTGCCAGGAGTTTATTTGAGCACTGCCTCAGTGAGCATATCTTCTATTGGAAAATGTGTTACATCATTCCTCCCTTGGTCTCAGTGAATCAAGACACTGTGCAGACCATTAGCTCATAAAGTGTGCTGGAGGGTTATGTACTCTGGGCATGAGGAAGGGAAATGTTTGAGTGAGTACCACACTATATAAGTGAAAATGGATCAACTTCCAGTAAACTGGAAATGAGCTGCACACACTTAGGAAAGTTCTGAAGCCTGGGATCGTGCAACTTTAATTGGCATGGTTTTTGGCAATCTGATGCTTATGATACCTGACTGGTATAGCCAGCATGATGCAGGTGGCCGTTAATGTATAGTGCACCACCCAGGCTGCCTCCTCATTCTGAAGCTGGGATTGATTTAAACCCTATGGGTTTTATATCGCTTGGAAGAGATGATCATTTTTCTTTACAAAAAATGTGTAATCATGTAACTTGTTATACATGTAATGCCTATTTTTCAGAAGCTGTTTGTCTTATCTTGCACCTTTGTACTTTTAGAAGGAAAAATGGTTTGGTTCTACATATATAAACTTGTGGAAAACATGAGGGTTGGTAGGAATTTTTAAAGTGTTTCTTTTTTTAATGTATTGCTTGTTGATGCTACTATATCTAGCTATTATATCTTAAGCCTACTCTGAGATTAGAATTATCTTTTGTAGCTAAAAGATCCCTTCCAACTATAAAATTCTGTTACTAAAATACTTGACTATTTAATGTGTCCAGGATCTAAGTTAATTACTTGGCACACAGTATCTCATTTAGTCGTCAGCTGAGATCTTAGAGATACTCACTCAGTATCTCATTCAGCACTCCCACAGAGTTGTGAGACACTACTTATCCTTGCTTTACAGATGAGCCTTTGAGGAGTTAAGTAATCATCTCAATATTTACAAGTTACCAAAAAATCACTGTCAGAAAGTAGCATAACAGTGTTAGCTTCAAGAAGTGTGAATGCAAAATCTATGCTCTTAAGCTTAGTTTACCCACACTTCTTTCTCTTTGCCTAATAGATGTTTTATTCTGGAATGACTGAACTAATGCTTTTGTTTCGGACTTAAACTTTCCAACAAATAGTTTAGCCTCGGGCCACATAGTATGTGACTCCTAAAGAATTCCAGGGTGCATTGTGAGCCTTTTGCAAAGCATTTCTAAAATGTTATATGACATCTTAAGCACCCCCCACACTGTTAGAAGTTAAATACCAAGTTCACGATATAAGTGAGCGTTAACATAACCAAAGAGTAGATTTACTTTTCCAAAACATACCTTAACCAAACGATTTCATCCATATTATTTTGATTAGTTGTTTTAAGTTATTGCATTTTCTTTACCCTGTTTTTTTCTTAACTGCCAATGTAGATTGTTTATTTATTGTTACCAGCTTTAGGGGGTTTAATGTTTAAACGAATCACATCTTGAAGGGATTTGAGGTGGTGATTACTAATATTATACTAATATGTGCTGAAGCACAATTTAATTTGCAGCAATTAAAATTGATAAGCTAGAGTGTTTTTATGAATGTTTTCTCCATCCAAAAAAAATACATGAAATTAGGGCTTCACAAAACACCATCCATGGAAGAGCTTCTTACACACAGATTTCACCAATCAACCCAATACCTTAAGGCTTAGGTTCTTGTAAACTAATCAAGACCTAATGAGATTCGAAAAACAACACATTTATTAATCTGCTGTTTAAAATGTGGTATAATTTTAGCAAATGGATGTTGGATTTCATCAGAGTTTATATTATGTTTTTTTAATGATGCTAATTAAGAAGATTGCTAGTCCTAATAAACACTTCCAAATTTGAAAAAAAAGGAAACTTGTTTTTTTAAGTCTTGAGAATTTATATCCTAGGACTCACAATCAGTTAGGGAATATCTGTCTTTTCATGAAATTCTTCAACTCTATATTGGGCCAATATAATTATAAATCTTATCTATTCCCACTAATCCATTCAGTAAAGACAATCAGGAGCCATACTCATGAGAGGCATCATGATTCTGTGGGTTGGACACAGAGCTACCTGGTAGGATGCTATAGATCACCAGGATTGATTCAACCAATCTGTCTTGCTAGACAGATGCCCAGTTTCTTCCCTACCATTAATAGCATCTCTTATGAGTCCACTTAATGGGCTTCATTGAAGAGGAAATAACAAAAGCCTCCACCCAGATGTTTTTAGAATTAAGAACATATTTTGTAAATATGATGCATGAGGTTAAATGAACAGTCTAATGTTTTGTATAAAAGACATGCTAAGGGAGAGAAACAATGAGATAAATCAAAGTGCTAGAGGAAGATGAAAAAGCGAAGAGTTGGGGGTGTATATGGCAAAGATATGTTAAAGACAGACCTTCAGTTACTGAGAGAGAAATGTAGCCTCATGAAAAGGAAGAATCAGTCTTTGATTTAAGAAAAAAAAAATCATCATCACATGCTAGATTCCATTTTCCTAACTCTGAACATAAATGGAGAAGCCACCCTAGTAAATTTCCATGTTCACAGGGAGAGGTGAAGTCAAAACTTTTGAGGTACCAGCCTTAGATAAGAAGACTCTGACATTTACCAAGGGTATACTGGGCCGGCCACCTCCTAGGTGCTTTCTGTCATCTCATTTAATCCTTGTGACAACATGTAATACCTGTATTATCGCCTTCATGTATCCCATGAGGACCCTGAAGTATAGAAGATTTAAGTTTCCCAGGGCCACACAGCTAGTAGGTGGTAGAGCTGAAATTTTAGACCCTGGTCTCTAAATCCATAAACCTGTACTTCTTTCAACTGAGCTACTCTGTCCTTGAGCATTTGCAAGGCTAACATTTCTGGAAGTGTCTAAGACATTCACCAAAGAATAAGTGAGGGAAAAAGTAATTTACTTATGTTGTTAGACAACATATTTGGAGACTTTCACTCAGTATATTATAGATAATATATATAGATATCTATATGTGTGTGTGTGTGTGTGTGTGTGTGTATAGATACTATGCAGATAAGATTCATAGATTATAGGATTTTAGAATTGAGGGACCTGAGGCAAATCTAATCCATCACTAAGCTTTCATAGTTGATTGAAGAATCCTTTGCTTTATTTGTTCCACAAAGCGCAGCACTTCTCGTAGTCAGGACACTTTTATCAGAGGACATTTTCCCAAGACAGGTGTGTCACAAAGGAAAGAACTCTGGGAGTCAAGAGAACAGAAAGTAGAATTTCAGAGCTGTCACTAAGCCGCCCTGCAGAAGGGGTTCCTACAGTCTCACTGAGCCTCTGTTCCTACCTTTATAAAATAAGGGTAGTATCAAATGGGGAAACAAATGTAAGAGTTTAGCAAGGTAAGGTAGTGTTAGTATTGGTTTATAAAGCAATTCACAGGGGACACTAAACATTTCATCGTGATACTGAGAGATACACTTGTTTAAAGACAGGGTAGAAAGGAGCTAAATTATGAATCAAATACTGTACTGATAAGTAATGAAATGGTCAAAACTTCAGAAGGAAGACTGAACGCATGTGGCATGAATAATTCATAAACTGAATACTTCATCTGCAACAATGAACAACTTGTTTATGATCAATGCTTTTAAGTTTTACAGTCTTTTAAAAACCATTATATCGTTTAACGTCCAGGACGAATCATTTTATTTCTATTTTACAGAAAAGGACAGTCAAGTATGTTAGAGACAACCCTAGGAGTCCACAGCTCATTTCTGCCAGATCCAGAATTATTATGACATAAAAAGTAGCCAGTATTTATTAAGCACTTAGTCTAACCCAAGCACTGTACCAATAGTTTTACATGTATCTGGTAAAACAGCTATGAAGTAGGGGTATTATTATCCTCATTTTAGAAATTGGGACACTGAGGCTTAAAGTACTGATGTAACATATGCAAATGAGCAGAACACCAAAGGAAGTGGTTCTGACTTAACACTTAACACTTAACCAACCCCTCTGCCAGGCTGCCATATCTCTTGGCTCTTAGTGTAAGGCTCTATTTTTTTTTTCTTTTTTTCTTTTTTTTTGAGACGGAGTCTCGCTTTTGCCCAGGCTGGAGTGCAGTGGCGCAATCTCGGCTAACTGCAGCCTCCACCTCCTGGGTTCAAGCAATTCTCCTGCCTCAGCCTCCTGAGTAGCTGGGATTACTGGTCTGTGCTGCCATGCCTGGCTAATTTTTGTATTTTTAGTAGAGATGAGATTTTACCATGTTGGCCGGGATGGTCTCAAATTCTTGACCTCAAGTGATCTGCCCACCTCGGCCTACCAAAGTGCTAGGATTGCAGACGTGAGCCACCACATCTAGCCAAGGCTCTTAAGTCTAAAGAGGTATACATTTCATTTATCACCAACATAGTTGAATAATCTTGTAATGCTCTCATTGATTAATTGTTTTCAACCAGAATTGAAATGGTGGCTACTTATATGGTAGTTTTGTTGGAATGATGACTTCATTCTAAGAGATCCTAAAATCTAATAAGATAGGACTCAGGAAACAAGAATACAATATAATTATTGGGTCTGTTGTCCAACAAATGGCTGATGTTGGGAACATTGAATTCCCATGTGTTGTCTAAAACACTCTCTAAGCCAAACCAACTCATTTATTCATGAGATAATCTAAGGATGTCCACTGTGTACAAAGGCAATAGCATGAAAACGATAAAAACTATAAAGCTCTTATTCTCAAAGTACAAGCCAGAAAGTAGAATGCACCAGAGGAAAAGACAAGATCATGGGGGCATAGGGCTCACAGGAAGAACAGATTGCCTCCAGCTGTGGGAACCAGCAAGAGCTCCCATGCAGAGGAACGACCTGAACCACCTCCTGGAAGGCAAACCCTTGGTATAATCCAAATCAATCATGTTCCTGAATTCCTATTGTTCTTGGCTTCTTGATTATAACTTAAATTCTCTAGGTGCGTTATGGGTTGGTTAAAGATGCCTCAAAGACAAAGTGTCTCATAATTTTTTATTTGCTGGAGTATCTGGCATAGTGTAAGACATGCAGCAGGTGCTCAGTGAAAACTTCATTGATTAATTTCTGTTTTCTTCTTTTGAGAGTAGCAGAATCTCAGTAGGCATATAATCCTATTGCAGGTGTGTTGCTAATTGTAGTTCTCAGATACAGTTAGGCTTATGTCTGTATTTTTAAATTTTGCCCTTGTTGTTTTTTTTTTTTTCCTGATTTTTTCCCTTCTTTTCCCAGAGTGGAGTAATCTACATGGATTCTTCCGATTTGTTAATGATTTAAGAAGGAATCCTCAGAACCCACAGATTGAACCACATCCCTAATGTGTACTTAACATTGGGAACTTTCTGCTAGCTTGACACACTTTCTCAGCACCCATCCTCTCTTTCCCAGGGAGAGGAAGTGACTCTGAATCCGACTTACCTCATCGGAAGCTGCCAGATGTGAAGAAGGATGACATGTCTGCAAGGCGGACTTCCCATGGTGAGCCGAAATCAGTAGTGCCTTTTAACCAGTACCTCCCGAACAAAAGCAATCAGACCGCCTACGTCCCTGCACCTCTGAGAAAGAAGAAAGCAGAGCGTGAGGAATACCGCAAGAGCTGGAGTACCGCCACCTCCCCCCTGGGTGGGGAGAGGCCCTTCAGGTAAGGCCTGAGTGCAGCTGCCCTCTTACTGGCTTGGGCATGAGTGGTTTGGGAACTGCAGCTCCTGGACAGGAATGAGGTTAAATGACCAATTCAGAACTTTGATGGAAGATTACAGACAGAGGTGGGTGGGACAGATGTTTGGAAAGAGCTTGTCAGGAGAAAATAGAAGCTTGGTGAGTGTGCCTAAAACAGTGCCTGGCACGTAGTAGGTATTCAGCAGCTACTTGCCTAAATAAGCAGATTTCTGAAACCAATTCTGTTGATAGGACATTGAGAGCAAATCCGTCATCTGTGTCCTTCTGCAGAGACTGCTTGAATCTGAATCCTATCAGATTAGGTGTAGAAAGATTCCTATCTTTATGAAAAAAGAGGTTTTAAAAATCTAGGCTTAAATTAATCTGATATAAGCTCAAATATGTGATACAAATATGTGATGCATGGAATGTGGTTCACAATCACGTGTAGAAATAGTCATAATAAATGGATTTCTCATCTCTTTAGAGAAACAGTGGTTTCCTTAATCTCTGATTATGCTTTTGTATTTATTTATTCATTTATTCAGCAAGTACTTGTTGAACATCTACTCTATACTAGGCACTGGGGACCCAGTAACAAATAAGGCAGAGTTCCTGCCTTCAAGAACCTTATAATAAAATAAATTTCCCCACTAGTCCATCTGTACTATTACTTTCCATTGAATAAAGATTTTATTACAGTTGTTAGTTTGCTGAACAAACTAATGAATTTTACGTCTGCAGCAGAAAAGGTTTTTGCCTTTCATTATCAAGTCTGGGATAACTCTCAATGTTGCGGGTATGATGCATTATATGAATTAACAAATGGTTGCGTTGAATTTTCTTCACATTTTCATGATCATATTTTGTGCCATGACTTCCTTTTCTAAAGTGAAAATCAGAAAAGCGGGGAGATGACATGGGGTGTGCTCCCCAGCCCAGTCTGTTAGTTTGGCAAACCATATTGTCCAACTCACTAGCTTTCCTGAAACGATAGAGGAAGAGGGGAGTGAAGTGGGGTCTGCTGATGAAGACGACCCAGTTGGCCAAATGAATCCTGGTCGGAAGCCTTCCCATGGTGGGTGTGAATTACCCGACGGCAGTGGTAAGGAGCACCCTTCTTCAGACGGGGCTGTGGTGACACCAGCTCCCAAGTCTGAAGAAAAAGATGCTGCTGAGATCCAAAAGCGCAAAAGGCTAGAGCAAGCTGGAATCAAGGTCATGCCAGCAGCACAGCGCTTTGCCAGGTCAGCTCTGGGCTGAGGGCTGGCCCGGCTGGCTTTCTGCATGCCTGGGGGTTTGGAATGTCTCTAGAGAGTTGGAGTTTTCATCTTATTTTTTCCACTTCCCGCTTTTCCTGTTGCATCGCTGTTCCCTACTCTGAGCACGTAGATGATAGTCTTTGCCTTAAGGCATGTCTCTGCTAAGTACCTCCTAGGTATTTTAGATGAAGGTGAAGAGTGAACTCCTTGCTGCTTGGTGCAGACCTTGTCTTCCTCATGTATTTGTGGTCATCATTTGTGGGCTGCAGGATTTACCTAGTAATAGCATTGTATTTTTCTATTGTTTGTAGCTTGTTAATTTTCATGCTACTCCTAAATGGCTCATATCTTACTTTACAAATCACTAGAAGATAGTCTGTTTCTTTGAAGTGGGGAACACTCTAGAGGGTGGCTGACTTACAAAAATCCACTTGCTTTCTTTGTCTCAAGAGGGTACTAAGTAGAATTGAGTTTATTTGACTCCTTATTTTCTAAAGCATGTCGATTCAAAAACAAAGAATGGAGTAATTACTTCTCTTTAATTGTAACAAAGGTACTGGTACCCAGTACTGATAATTTTGTATTACATGTGAGATGGAGACCTCTGTATTACATGTGAGATGGCAGCAATCAGAGCCAAGGAAAATTATAGTTCTACACTCTTCTGTAGTGTTTTGAGAAGCTGGTTAATTTTTCTTATATAATAACCACAATAATCCTAACAAATAATAGTGCAGCCAAAATGTATTTTACAAATTGACATTAATAATAATTTGGCAGTTGAAATTCCTTTGCCACTTGCTGTTCCATTTATATCTTTTTTTTTTTTCTTGAGACAGAGTCTCACTGTGTTGCCCAGGCTGGAGTACAGTGGTGCAATCTCAGCTCACTGCAACCTCTGCCTCCCAGGTTCAAGCAATTCTCCTGCCTCGGCCTCTTAAGTAGCTGGGATTACAGGCATGTACCACCATGCCTGGCTAATTTTTGGATCTTTAGTAGAGATGGGGTTTTACCATGTTGGTCAGGCTGGTCTAAGAGGTGGGTGATATACCCATTTTCCAGAAGTGGAAGCTGAGGATCCGTGATAGTCAGTGACTTGCAGAGCTGGTCACCACCAACCTGGTGACCAGATTCGGTTGCTCTGACCACAGTACCACATCAGCCTCCCACACATTTTCCGTCTCTGTGTACAATTCCACATATGGTTATTTCTGTGGACCAGGTCTTAATTAAAATATCCAGTGTTGATTTATATAAATTTAATCCTAGAGTATCTTTGTATTAAAAAAAAATTTAAAAACCAAAGGATATACTTCCTCTTTGTCTGTGGTATGTTACAGATAATCATGCCTATTCTAAACACATATGTGCTTCTGGAATATTCTAACATAAAATTGTGCTTTTGTTACCAACAGCTCTCTGAATTTATTAAATAATGAAGAGTAATGTAATAAAATCTTTTTTAAAATCCAGATACTCTTTAAGCTTTGATACAGAGACCTTTTCAGGCACATTTTTTTCTACATCCCTTGAGCATCCCACGTACCAGAGACCAGACTAGATGCTGAGAAAACAAAAATAATAATAGTGAGAGGAATAATATCTCCTCACCATGTATCAGTTTTCAGACTTCTCTAGCTTCTGCCTTTAAGGACATAGCAGTAGGTAATAATTTAATCTTCCTATCTTTGACACACATCTTTCGTTTATATCACGTGTAGAGTGTTTAAGCTAGTGTTTACCAAGGATACCATAATCTTTAGAGTATCTGAAACAGCAAGCGGGGACGAGGGGGAGCTGCATTAAGCTAATTCAGCACACTCAGGAATAATGGTCATGTAGAGAAGAGAAGTTGGGCAAAGGCTGGGAAGTCCATATGTGTACTGTGCCACTTCAGTAACTGGGATGTTTATTTTATAAAAAACTTTGAACTCTTTTGTGACAACTCGCATTCACTCTACAAATATCAAATCATAGTTTAAAAATGTAATTCTATCATGCCTGTAATTTCCCAGCACTTTGGGAGGCTGAGGTGGGCCGATCACGAGGTCAAGAAATCAAGACTATCCTGGCCAAAGTGGTGAAACCCTGTCTCTACTAGACACACACACACACACACACACACACACACACACACACACGCTGGTGGCATGTGCTTATACTCCCATACTTGGGAGGCTGAGGCGGGAGAATCACTTGAACCTGGAAGGTGTAGGTTGCAGTGAGCTGAGATCGCACCACTACACTGTAGCCTGGTGACAGAGTGAGACTCTGTCTCAAAAAAAAAAAAAGTAATTCTCATGGATATATATTTCTTTATTTTACTTCCATTCATGTTGCCTGTTATCTGGCTTAATTTTAACCTATTTCATCCAAGTTAGCTCTCGTATGCAGAAGTTTGCAGGTCAGTTAATGTCATGATGCCTCAGATCTTCTGACTTAGCATTTAAAATTGGGTTCTGGATAATTATGCATATTCTCAGAGAATGTTCCCAATAGCAACACAACACAGCTGCTCCAAACACCCAGAATTCATTTGTTAAACAGATTTTTCAGCTGCCAGCTCTATCATAAAGGTTTAACACATAGCATGCCACCAGCCTGGCATGTCTATGTCTTTGTTACTTACTTTTTGCAAGCCACAAGAGTTGAGAGTCATTCTAAGTTTATTCACATTTGGGATCCAGCTTTTAATGTGGCAGAAACTAGTTTAACTGGAATGAAGTATTATGAAGAAGAAAAGGACTCTTGGTGTCTGGAAAATAAGAATTTAAATCATTGAAATATGCTGATGTCTCTGAAGACATTTTAACCTCAGTGTTCTGTCTTTGACATCCAGATGAATTCTGGCCAGCATGTCTTTGCACTCAATGAGAGGACCACTTGTTGTGGCCTATTTCTCAGTTGGGAAATGTTTGCAGAAATGAGTGAGATAATAGAGCCCTGTCCAAGGGGAGGAGCATATAGACGAACAACAAAGCTTTATTTTGTAGACTGTTTTTTGTTTGCTTGCTTCCCAAGTATATTCTTATACACCTTGCTAGGCTGGATGCGGTGGTTCACACCTGCAATCTCAGCACTTTGGGAGGCCGAGGCGGGCAGATCACTTGAGGTCAGGAGTTCGAGACCAGCCTGACGAACATGGTGAAACCCTGTCTCTATTAAAAATGCAAAAAAATCACCTGGGAATTGTGCCACATGCCTGTAATCCCAGCTACTCAGGGAGGCTGAGGCATGAGAATCGCTTGAACCCCCGGAGGCAGAGGTTGCGGTAAACCAAGACTGTATTAGCGCACTCCAGCCTGGGTGACAGAGTGAGACTCGCATTATCTTTAAGGCAGTAAACAAAAGGGAGCAGAGGTGCATGTTATTTCATTTTCACATGAGGTCAAAATCCTAGAAGCCCCAAGCTTCCTGTCAAATAATATATTAGCAATATCTTAGCATCAGGAGACAGAAAGTAGGACTTCTTAATAAATGTGTGGACTTTAATATTTATTATAGTTTCCATTGAAGTGAAAACGTATATAAACTTTTTCTTCTATTTTATTTTATGGTTGTGCTAACTTAATTATTCCCCAAATATGACACTCTGCCAAAGAAGCCAAGATTTCTATTTTCAAGAGGATAAAATAAGAACCAAGATGCACTTCCCCTGAATTAAAGTGCCATGGAGATTTGAGTTCTTTTACTTGGTGTTTCCCATTGGAGAAGTAAAAATTTTTTTAACTGAATTATAGGTTTCACGTGATTGTACTTCTTTTCTAATTGTTTTCATATGTTTCAGCACTCAGTGCTTGGTTTCTGCTGGTCTGTGGATCTTCTCAACCACGTAGTAATTAATTACAGAGTGGGGGAAAAGCGGGTAAAAAAACCTCTGAGGAACAATAGACATTTTAGAAATCTTTAGAAGAAGGGCAGATGCAGCTAAGTGCCAGACACAGATTCCTCTACAGACCCTCCTCACCAGACGCCAGTTCACCATGGCTGCTGAACAGATCCTTGGGTATCAGGGATCAGCCAGGCACATAACTTGCATGAATCTTTGTGACTGGGTGCACAAGTAATTGTGGTTTTGCCATTTTTAAAGGCAAAAAACACAATTACTTGTGCACCAACAAAATAGCTGCCCTGATTGGAGACGGGATGAACAGGGAAGTTTCCGGTATCCCCCAGCACATTCCCAAGGGGACTAATCCGGTATCCCCCAGCACATTCCCAGGGGGACTAACAGACTTTTCTGGAGAGCCCAGTTTCCTTCAGTGGAATACACTAGCTACCAATCTGAGCTGGTTGCTTATACATTGCTAAGTTAAAACGGGGTGAAAGAAAACCCCAGCTCCTCCTTACTTTAAATCATTATCTCATTCACTTTGAAATATACGAGCCTCAGAAACGTTGAGACGAGCTTTTCTTCCCCCTCACATGCTTTGGGCCCATAATCTCTCCTATCAAGATAGCTAGCCTGCCTTGTTTTAGGTGAGGCTGTGCAGGATCGCCAGTTGGAGGCAGGGCTTGGCATTTCTCATTTGACATTGAACTGTGTTCCTTCCACGTGAAGCAATGAGCTGTGCTCTGAAAGCAACCCCTTCCCAAAGCATCTCGTCTGTGACTGACTTGGATGAAATAAAAGTGCCAAACCTTTTCATGAATATAAAGCCAGACAGCCTGGGCCTGTCCCTTGAGTATACTTCAATTAATTTACCTAAGTTCAGATGGCTTGAACTAGAGACCTTAATATTCTCTTCTGCAAAGTGGGTATCATAATCTCCATTTTGCAGGGTTTTCATGAAAGTTAGTGTATCTGGAATGTACTGGCTACTCAAAGAGTTGTAGTTATTGAAAAATAAAATAAAACAGACCCAAGTTTCATGAAAGACTGCCCTTAAGGACCTTCAAAGGAAAAAAAAAACCACATTATAAAAATCATTTAAATGTTTTGCTACCTAGACACCTGTGAATACAATCCTACATATCTACCTTATACATAATATTTATTGTTTCAAGGCCATCAGTGCCAGCTTAAAACCTGTATCATTGTTTTTTGCTCTCCATGAATTCGTGGAATTAGTGGAAATTAGCTATTAGTGGAAAATCAGTCATCGTAACCCTTTTTCAAGTGGGCGGGAGTGTCTTCCAGTAGCCAATGGTATGGAAACTTTCTTTACCCTCTTTTTTTTTTAAGTTTGCATATCTAAATTCAGATCACTTGAAATGAGTCTTGTCACACTGGGCATTTAGCCTAAAAATAAACACCGAAGGGAATGTGGAGCCTGGCTGGGCTCATAAGATGCACAAGGGACCAGATTCTTCCTGCTCAAATTGGCATCGCCAATTGGCAGGGCCATTTGCATAAACACAAATATTTTATTCCAAAAAATTCTGCCCAAGTTGAGGGATGCTGGAGCCCAGGACCACATTTGTCCAAAAGTGGAAAGAGTATTGCTCTTGGACTTCAGGGGTTCAAGTGGAAGATCTGCTTCTATATTAGGGTATGAGAGCTGTGATATTGCACTACTGCATTCCAGCCTGTGTGATAGAACAAGACCCTGGCTCTTAAAAAAAGAAAAAGAAGAGTTGGGAGGTAGAGAGGCAAGGAGATAGAAGAGAAAGAAAAGGTTCCTGATGGAAAGGTGCAGAACAAGATAAGCTTCCTGGAAGTGGAGGACCATAGGAATGGAATAGTTTAAGACCATCCTATGAGTGGTCTTAAACTACCTCAGATGCTTCAGGTGAGCTCAGCTCTGTAGAAAGACTTCCTTACACTTTGTAATCTGTGACACATTTTAGGTGTGCTGTCATGTAGCTGTATTCATTTTTTTTCTCCCAGATCAGTTTCTTGGTGGCTCAGTTTTTTGCCCTGTCAGTCAGAAACAGGTTAAGTGTCTATTGGGTACTAATGTGCTAATGAAAAAAGAACAGTAACAAAAAGCTTCCCACCTTTCCCCAATTTCATGCAAAGAATCTACGCTGTCATTTTCAGAGCCATTTAGGATCCTGTCTTTCTGTTGTTGATGGAAACCCTGAAAACTAAATGCATTTTTAGTATTGCTAATGTCTGGCTAAATTCAAGGTTTTAAAACCCACCCTAACTATGCTGCAATCTAGATTGAAATAATGAACAGATGCCATTTGAACTAACAATTTTAAGAAGACTTTTTGCTAACAACACAGTTGTCTATCTAGAGATGGGGATTTAATTTTTTTTTTGTCTGATCACATGTGGAGTCCCATTTAATTTTCTCCATTAGTCAAAAACAATTAAGCAAAGAGAAAGAAGTTGTTCGTGACATTGTCCTTCGCAAAGAACACTCTTTCCTGAGCCATCAACATGGCAACAATTCAGAGGCAGAAGGTGAAGTTGTGTGTCGACTGCCTGATCTTGAGAAGGATGACTTTGCTGCAAGGAGAGCAAGGATGAACCAAACCAAGCCAACGGTGCCATTAAATCAACTCCTCTATGGCCCTTATCCAAAGAAAGGGGCAGATAAATCAGATGGCAGCAAACAGCTCTCAAAGGGAATCTCAAATAAAAGAAGTCTAGAATATAAAAGGTGTGCGCATGGTGTGTGTGTGTGTGTGTGTGTGTGTGTGTGTGTGTCTATGAAAGAAAGGGAGAGAGGACATAATTAAGTGAAGGCAGTTTGTATTGTACCCCCTCCAGTTCCTCTTTCCAGCCCCCCAATTATGTGTACTTTGTAATGGGGGTTTATTTTGAAGTGGAACTTTAGATATTCAATCTCCTCTAAATGCGGATGGCAGACAGTAGAGTGTCCATGTCCAAAATAGGGCTGAATTTGCCAAAGAATCATTGAATTCCAGTGTGTAGATGTGCTGAATCAGGGCTCATCACCACATATGGGTGCTGGTGTCATCAGTTGGCATTATTAGCAAAAATAGACATGTACTATTTCCTATCAGAGAACAGCCACCTCTAACAGCTGCTCCAGTCCATTCAAAGGAAGCAGAAAAACACTGAAAGCACTTCTCTCTTATTAGCTCCATTTAGATGTTGGAAGGAAAAAAATGAGACTTGTTCTTTCTTCTCTCACACCAGCAACTTCACCTAGACAAATGATAATGGATATTTCCCATCAAAAATGCTTCTCAGACTTCTATATGTTCTGTCATAGAAATTGTTTTCAGGCGAGTTTCCTTCTGCCAAAATTTTTCCCATCCACTTAATACATGTTGGAGTGAATTGCGGAAAGGAAATTTGTAGTAAGATGGAATTTGACCAGTGATTTTTGCCCTAAGAGGGAGATATGATTTCATTCAGGGTGCCCACTTGCTGAATTTCATCCTGCTGAGTTTATCATTCCTGTATGTTTCCTTATATCAAAATCAGCTAAGGTTAACATCTACATTATTGAATTGTCATCTTTTTGCCCATCACTTTAGAGATTTTTAAGCCTGTTGAACTTAGTATATAATTATGTCGGCTGTGCTTAGACAATTGAAAGGGTTCTTTGGGCAGAGTTGTTGAGTTCAGTGGAGTAGTTGGTCTTTTTGATTTTTTTTAGGAGGTACCAGATACAAAAACCCATGAGAGATTCCTGGATATAGAACACGGATTAGATTAGAGAAAATCTGGCATCATTTCTTTACAAGACACATTATAGCTTCAGAAGGCCCTTGGTCTTTGCTGTTGGCAGGCCTTGTAACAAACCATTCTTGGAGGGCCTTGAGGGAGGGATCAGTTGTGCAAGTGAAACAAAGACTTTTGGATAACTGACTAACATCAAGGCATATTGATGGCAATCAGCAATTTGAGTCAGGAAAAGGACTAGCCTTCATCTCCCTTTTTTCGTTTCTCCTCCATGTAATTTTAATTCCTTATATTTCCAGCTACATTTGTCTGTTGTCACCTGACTGTGTTTGTGGACACAGCTCTGGGTCTGAAGCAGCCTATGACCTCCCTAGATCACATCAAATAACTTATTTTAAAAAAAGAAAAGAAAAAAAAAAAAGAATTCCTTGTGCCTCATTTCTATGCCCTTCCTTGATCTCCTTCCTCAAACTAAGTAGAAAATTCTGCTGCTTTTCTATTTTTGCGGGCTCTGCAACGACACCAAATCATTGAGGTGACAAAAGACTATCTCGTGATTTTCCTGCTTGAATGATATATTTTGTGGGAAAATTAAAAGGCTGTATTTCTATATTTTTTGAGATTTTTCTATTTCAAGAAGCGTATTTAGTTAGAAGTGGACTTTTAATGAAATATTTATGCATATAAATGTCTCAGCTTTGGTTTAAATCACAATTTTGTCAATGTTAGCCAGCTAATGTTCACTTCATAGGAGAACAATTGAAAATACCAGTTTTAGCATCAAAAAAGGTGAATGGTTATTAACATCAGAAACAAATGAGTATTGACTCTCTCAATCCAGGTAAAGAGGAATACCCTCTGCTCTTCAGGCTTGCATTAGCCAAACCTGACTAATGTCATGAAGCAGACGTTAAGTTTAAACATTGAAACTTTCTGTTCAGAATTGACTTAGATGTACTTTCTGGCAGCTGTGGGTTTAGGTTTAAGATATTTAATATGTGAACAATGTTCCAGCTATCTACAAACTAATCCTAGAATTTGGATCATGCAGAGATCATTACGAACATTTTACTAGTGCAGTAAAAAACATTCCAAGAGGGCTAAGGGATTCAATCAGAAAAACTGAATTCATTACAGTAACTTGAATAGTGTGGGAATTGGGCATCATTACCATCCAACCAAAATCTCATTACCATTAGTAATATTTCAGCAGGCACTGCTCTGCTTCCTAAACTGTAGTTGAGACTGTCATCTGGTGGGGGAAAAAAAAAAATCTGTCTCATTCAGAGTTATAAGGGTGGCATAGATGAAAGTCATCACAGCTCCTTGATTCCATTTTTGAGAAAGGGAAAGGTACTGCATCATTTTATTCTGTCCTCAGCCTGTGAGTTTCCACGCTTGACATTCTCTTTGTCTGCTCCCCTTCCTTGAACTTGATTTTTCCATTGATGTGGGGGCCTGGATCAAATGGACAGAAACCAGGGCTACACAGAAGAGGTGAAGTCAATAGTGACCTGTAATGCAAGAGCTCAGGAGAGTGAACCTGTGCAAGAAGGAGAACTCAGGAAGGTGCCAGATCTTCACAAGGATGACCTGGCCCACCGGAGAATTCAGGGCAGCCTTGCCCCTCACCGTGAGCCCCGAAGCTTCATTACACTCTCCAACATAACAGAAGCCGACTTGGAGACGTGGGAGAGACTCAAAGTGTCAGGAAAGGCAAGGTGTGTCATGTTTCCACCTGGCAGTAGTAGTATTTTATTTTGAAGGCATCAAATACTTATCCTTGTATCTTTTTTTTTTTTTTTTTAAGTTAGGGTCTTGCTCAGTTGCCCAGGCTGGAATACAGTGGCTTGATCACAGCTCACTGTAGCCTCAACCCCTGGGCTCAAGCAATCCTCCTGCCTCAGCCTCTTGAGTAACTGGGACTACAGCCCTGTGTCACCATGCCTGGTTAATTTTTTATAGAGCCAAGGTCTCACTACGCTGCCTATGCTGGTCTTGAACTCCTAGGCTCAAGGGATCCTCCCGCCTCAGCTTTCCAAAGTCTTCAGATTGTAGGCATGAGCCACTGCACCTGGCCAAATTTTTAATTTATTTTTTTTTATAGAGATGGGGTCTTGGTATGTTGCTCAGGCTGGTCTTGAACACCTAGGGCTCCTAGGGCTCAAGTAATCCATATCAGCCTCTCAAAGTGCTGGAATTACAGACATGAGCCACCGTGCGGGCCCCTTGTATCATTTTTTATTTTGATGGCTTGAAAAAGTGCCTCTTACATCACAGAGTTCCTGGAGCTCAGCACATGCATCATGAGATGAATTTATTGATACTAAAAGTTACAAACCACATGGAGAGAAAACATTCTCTTTTTAACTCAGCTGACTTTCTAAGAATGGTTATTTATTTTGATAGGCTTGTTTACTGTAAATAATTTAAACTTGACTTTAAAATAATTTTAGTTATTCCACAGTACCTAAGATTTTCTTATGCCATCCATCACTTATGTTAGAGATGTTAGAATTAATGTTTTGAAAGCTATAGAAACTTAAAGACAAGGTAATGATCATTTTTAAGCAAGACGATGATCATTTCTTCATTTGAGTATTAATGGGCAAGCAATTCTGCTCTAGCCATAAAAGTGTTTTTCATATACAGTTGTCCCTTGGTATCCATGTTTAATTCCAAGACTCTCCTTGGATACCAAAAGTTTTAGATGCTCAAGTCTTTTATACGAAATGGTATAGTATTTGCATATAACCTATGCACATCCCCCCAAATACTTCAAATTGTCTGTAGATTACTACAGAAACCTACGCATACCTTATACACGTATACCTAATACAGTGCCTTCACATCACTTCATTCATGTGGATTCAGTGTAGTACTTACTGCACAGCAAATTCAAGTTTTGCTTTTTGAAACTTTGTGGAATTTTTTTCTCCCAAATAATTTCCACTGAGGTCGGTTGAATCCACCAATGCTGAACCCACTGATAAGGAGGGCCAACTACTTCTAGTATTTTTTTTTTCCAAACCTCTTATTGATTTTTACCTAGACATTTTTAGAACTTCTTTCTGGTTTTGACTAGGGATGGAGATGTTCAGCATATCTCTGCTTCTGAGCCTTCCCCAGAAATTAAAGGAGAAACTGCCATCCGTGATGACTTTGCCAACCGCAAAGCAAGGGCCTCTAAGAAAGCTTCCAGCCCCAGGCAAAAGTTTGTGCACTTTGGACCAGTGACGGAGATAGACCAGCAGAAATGGAAACGGCTTAGCATTGGCAAGGCTGGGCCTAGAGAGGATGAAGAAGAAGTCATCCGTCATGGCAGCAAGATTCAAACGGACTCTATGTCTCCTGTCTCAGTGGGCACTTCCAGATTAAAGGGGCACCAAGCGCTTAATGACTACAGGTATTTTTCACCATACATGAGCAAGGATATCTGCATGGGAGTCACTGCTGCTTTTTTTTTTTTTTTTTTTTGAGATGGAGTCTTGCTCTGTTGCCCAGGCTGGACTGCAGTGGCGTGATCTTGGCCCACTGCAACCTCCACATCCTGGCTTCAAGCAATTCTCCTGCCTCAATCCCCTGAGTAGCTAGGATTACAGGCATGTGCCACCACACCCAGCTAATTTTTGTATTTTTAGTAGAGATGGGGTTTCTCCATGTTGGCCAGGCTGGTCTTGAACTCCTGACTTCATGATCTTTCCGTCTCAGCCTCACAAAGTGCTGGGATTACAGGCGTGAGCCACTGTGCCTGGCCCCACTGCTGCTTTTAAAGAGTTTGCTGAAGAACATTATACAAACCCCTAGAGGTGACATAGTTTTAACAGACTATGTATAGCAGAGAAGTAATGTTAGTGAGTCCCCTTGGGGGGAACATGTGTGTGAAGTTTAATGGCAGACATCCATTTTATTCTGTTGTCACCAGAATCACTGCCTGGGAATGTCAATAATCTTGACAAATGACCCTTTTTCCCTTGGCTGCATCCAGCACTATTTTATTAGTTGAAAATATTGAACGAGCTAAATGGAATGTTTTAATGATATCACTAGGGTTTCTTGGGCTTATCTATAACCTCTCTCTTTCCTATGCCTTAGAGAGAGGAAGAAAAAGTTATTAGTATCATGAGTTCACATTTTGGACATCTAAGTAGACATATTAAAAAAGTAAAGTTCTCCTTCCTCCCCTATTTTTTAAAATTGTATAATAAATCAGGAGTCTAAAAACACTCCTCTTTGGGGGTTTCTATAAGCCAAGACTTTCCATGGACGAATCACCATCCAAATGTGTAGGGGAAGAACATCTTATAGGCCTGTCCCCAGTTCTCGCCCTCCCTGGAGGCCACCCAGTTTTGAATTCCCAAGTCCTCTTTTGGGGATTGGGTTCTGCGGGCTGATCTTTCTTCCAGGAAACACATATAGGACATGTGTAAAACTGGATGGGCCCTGGGAACCTCCATTCCATCTGTACCGTAGGAGCAAAGTGAGGCTCTCCATAGCAGGAGTAAGTGTGCCTAGCATTCTTCTTTATACTTTGTCCTTGAAATCCAAAGGAAATAATGGATGGCCCCATGACAAGGGTTTATTTGGTTCCAGACTCTGGGTGACATCATAGAAGAGAGAAGGCTGTGAACACCAGAAATAAAGAGTTGAGGTTTCAGAGGCTGGTGGGAATCTGAGGTGGGGAGGAGGGGTAGGAAAGTAATAAGAAATACATCCTTCAGGTCTTGAATCCTGAGGGCCCCATCACTCAGTCTTGTGACAGGGTCACGCTAGCCTTGTTTGACCTTCATAGGCCCTAGCCAGAGTTCACATTCCATTATCTCAATCTGATTATATCATCCTTACTAACCAGCCTTTGGAATGAGAGCAGCCACATTCTTCTCTTAATCTTTCAGTCCCAGGGATGTTCATTGTCTTCTTTCGTAACCCTTGTTCCTCTCCTTTCTTGCCCCCAATGCTACTTGATCGTCTGCAGAACAGTGAATTCTGGCCTAGGTGACTATTGCAAAAGGGCCTCGTGGCTGGCTCCTGTGCCGGAGTCCCAGGAAGAGTGGGTCTGCAGTCTGGGCGAGTGCCCGAGGGGGACAGAGGAAGGTGAGGAGCAGCGTTTCCTGCCTCTCCAGGAGGTGAAGGAGGACAGGTGGGGTCAGGGCCTCTGGTGTGAGTTCTTTCCTAGGAGTGAAACTATCCTCTCTGGCCTTAGTTACATCCAAACAGCTGCCACAGGATGGCAAAGAAGAAATGGAAAGTGCTCTGAGAGATTCCAAGAGGCTGTCAAAGGCAGAAAGATCAGAGGAGAGCAGCCAGCCACCGTGAGCATCTTGCCTGCGCTCTGCTCCGTGGTGTGTTGCCCCTGCTGTGTGTGGCTGTTGTGTTCCCAAAAAAATCAGCTTAAAGTCACAGTCTGCACTTGGCAGCTGATAGAGGGTGGAGTAAAGTCACTAAATGAGTGTTCTCATCCCAAGATCAGAGTGCTGCTTCTGGTGTCTGCTCTGGGTAGTGATTTTAGCCTTTGCATGTGGCTGAGTACTGGCCAAATTTCATTCTCAGGACTCACGAAAACCAGAAAGGGAAACCTGTCTTGTGTGAGTACCAGCTGCATGACAGCGGGTCCCAGTGTTCAAAAGGGAGATTTCCTGCTCAGCTGCTGTGTGTGCCGCTGCCTCCAGGGACGCTGGCTTCTTCTGTCTTGAATTAACGCCAGTGAGTGACGCTACTGAAAATATCTTTAGCAATAAGTGGCCTTTGACTGGCTGGACTGAATGTTGCCCTAGGGCGTGTCCTCTGGCCTCTGAGTATGAGGCTTCAGGGACAGAAGAGAAGTTGGAGAAGATGACAGTTCCTGTCTGGAGTGGCAGTGGACTGAAAGGCCAGCGAAAGTTGGATGATTCACGAAAAGACGACATGATGGCCAGGAGAACTGGGATGTCCCTTGGACACACTGGATCCAACCCAAACCAGTTCCTTCCAGTTCCATTTGCAAAGCAACAGGATGTGGAAGAATATTCTAAGGGTCCACCCATGAAAG
Source organism: Sapajus apella (assembly GCF_009761245.1). Lineage (NCBI taxonomy): Eukaryota > Metazoa > Chordata > Mammalia > Primates > Cebidae > Sapajus > Sapajus apella. The sequence continues at coordinate 30,898,470 of NW_022436945.1, forward strand.
ATCAGAGGTCAGAAGGTTATGCTGTGCCCTTGTGACTTTGTTTCTCCAGTCTGAGCTTTTAGTATGTTCTTAATGCATATGGCGCCTCAGTGCCACTTACCTACTGTTGCTAGCAGAAACAGAATGATTAAAATTGGCCTCATCTGCCAAGAATTTTTTCCTCTTTTTTGGCATGTAAGCAAGTATAATTCAGTGGTGAATTTACCTGTTAAACATTTTTTGTTTCTGACTCTTGTGGACTTAGTAAATGGGAAATTCTTTTCTTTCTAGCTCACAAAGGAACCTTTGGGTAAAGGGGTTGAACTTCTTTCTGACTTACTTGATTTCACTCTGATTCCAGGTACAAAGAAAATGAATACCATTTACAAAAGTTGTTATTATATTAATTTTCCAACGTTAACAAACACTTGTTGCCTTCTGGAGGTAGGGTTTCTATTCCATGCTCTGACTTGACTTAGAATCAAGCACAACTTGATGACAAGTAACGGAATAATTATCCTGGGGTTCAGTTTCCAGTTTAGGGTCCTATATGTTGAAGCCTCTCTTGCCATTTAATAAAAGTGATACATTTTTGTTAAATATGTGGTTAGCCTACCAATATAGGGCAAAGGAATGGGAGTGCTTTGCATAATTTATAAGCTCACCATAAAATAGGAAGCTATGGAGTTCTTTTTCTCCAAGGACACTGATGGCAATGGGACAGAAGAAGGCAGAGTGGGAGGCAAGGAGAACAGTAGGTAATCTCCATATTTTTTAAAAATAAATACCCTAGCCATCTTTATCACCTGAATATAATCTATATTTTACATTCTTCTGAATAAAACAGTAATGGAGCCTAGCACTATTTTCAGGGAGCAGAAGTAATATTTGTGCTTTACAACCACAGAGTGCTTTGTAGCATTTCCTAAGTGTGTCTGCTCCCTCAAGCTTACCGTGTCCTGGGAATTTACAGGTAGGTTGAAAGAATCCATGTGAGCTCCATTTCACAAATAAGAAGGCTGATGTAGAGAAAGGCTATATGAGTGGATCACACGTGATTCCCAAGCTGGTTGGGGCTGGGGAGACAGAGGAATAGAGGGCTGAAGCTGGCCCTCCGTAGTCATTCACTTTCCAAGTGCCCCAGCATGGGACTTGACCCTGGGTCCATGGGCTTCTGTAAAGCAAGTGAGAATGGAAGGAAAAAAGGAGGTGAGGATTAAAGGCTGCCTACTGGATACATTTAGGTGCTATCCCATTCATTTATTCCTTACACTACCTTAGAGAGTGAAAATTTTCATCTGCATTTTGCAATTAGGAAACTGAGCTCCACATGTTCACGGCTGGTACCTACAGAGCTAAGATCCAAACTCAGCTCTGTTGGTGTGGAAAAGCACCATCCCACTCCAGCACGATGCCTACACAAGTTACTGGAGGACACTGTGGAAGCCTGAGGAATTCTCTGTCACTTTTTTCTTTTGAGATGGAGTCTTGCTTTGCCACCCAGGCTGGAGTGCAGGGCCCCATCTCAGCTCACTGAAACCTCCACCTCCCTAGTTCAAGCGATTCTCGTGCCTCAGCATCCTGAGTAGCTGGGATTATAGGTGCACACCACCACACCCAGCTAATTTTTGTATTTTTAGTAGAGACAGTGTTTTGCCATATTGGTCAGGCTGGTCTCAAATTCCTAACCTCAAGTGATCCACCCACCTAGGCCTCCCAAAGTCCTGGGATTGCAGGTATGGGCAACTGTACCTGGCCTGTCACTGTCTTTGTGATTCAGGAAAGAGTCCTCTTTATTTTCACATGGGAGTGGATGGTTACTCTGAGCACAAGGAGGAATGGTCAGGTGAACTATGTGACATACTGTGTGATTGATTGAGCCAGCATTCACCGTGAGGATGCACATTTCCTTTCAACAAGTGTTTATTGAGTAATAGTCACTGTGTGTAAAGGACTGTGCTGGGTGATGGCGGGTAATCTTAGATGAGCAGTAAAATCATTTTCTCTCCCTCTCACTTTAAATTTAGCTAGTGCTAGTTCATGATATAGAAATAGATAACTAGTGAATTATTGATTCTAAAATGCTTTATTAGTAGTGAAAGTTATATAAATACAGTCAATGGGTACATAGGCTGTTCCCTTTATCTTTCTACCTACCCCTACCCTCAAAAGTAAACTTTATTTTTTTTGAGACAGGATCGTACTCTATCACCCAAGCTGGAGTATCGTGGTGTAATCACAGTTCACAAGAGCCTGGACCTCCCAGACTCAGGCAATCCTCCCACCTCAGCCTCCCAAGTAGCTGGGACCACAGGTGCATACACCACTATACTTGGCTACTTTTTTTGTTTTTATTTTGTAGATGTTCATGAAAAGCTGTTAATTACAGGGTCTCATTGTGTTGCCCAGGTGGTTTTGAACTCCTGGGCTCAGTGTTCCTTCCACCTTAGCCTCCCAAGTATTGAGATTACAGGCATGAGCCACCGTGGTGCCAGGCCTCAAAAGTAAACTTTATTGACTTTTTTTTTTTAATAGGATGCTTGTGTCAACTGTGACCTGTCTGGCCAGTTTTGTACCTCATAGCCTACTGACTCAGGTACTTTGCATTAAAAAGATTGCTCTATTAGTGATCCCCACCCCCAACTTGCCTTTACTTTTTGGTCTCCTGTAGAATGATTGGGAAAGTCAGTTGACATCTCAGCTCTAATTATCTTTCCCTTGCCAGCAATGGCAATTCTGATTAAGTTGGTGCCCTTTTAAAGCAATACATTAGTCTCAGAGGAAATTCCTTAAACCCACAGTACACAGTAAAGGGATAAACGAAGGTTATCTTTGGAAACTGTGCTATTCTTTTCAATTTTTAGAGCACCTGTTAAGTATTTAATAAATACTAATTGAGGAACTAGTTTGGCCGCTGTTCAGGGAACCCAAACAGAAAAATCTCTGCTCCTGTGTGGCTTACATTTTGTTGGTAGAGATGTCCATGAAATGCTGTTAATTACTTTGTGTAGAAACAACTTAAATTCAAATATATCCTAGATGCAACAACATAGTTGAAACTCACAAACAAAAGGTATTAAAGAAGCCCAGCTCAAGAGTACATACTATTTGAGTCTGTTTACATAGTATAAAACACTTAACACTAATCTATGTATATGTTCAGTTTGTGAACATTCATTGAAGTATATGTTTGTTATGTATACTTTGTTCACTTTCTGTGTGTATCTTATACTTCAATAAGATGTTAATTAGAATGTTCAAATTAAGACACAGAAACACATAGCAACTATTAATAGATTCTTGATTAACCATCCATTGGGAAGAAATTCTCTGCTCTCTTGCATAGATAACTTAGAAAACGCTGTGTTTTAATAAATTTATTCCAATAGGCTTATTTATTAACTGGGAAACATTTATCTAGTCTTCAGAATTAATATTGCCCTTGTACTCTCTTTCTTTCTTTCTTTTTTTCTTTCTTTCTTTCTCTTCTCTTCTCTTTTCTTTTCTTTTCTTTCTTTTCTTTTCTTTTCTTTCACAGAATCTCATTCTGTCATCACCTAGGCTGGAGTGCAGTGGTGTGATCTCTGCCCACTGCAACCTCTGCCTCCTCAGCTCAAGTGATTCTCCTGCCTCAGCCTCCAGAGTAGCTGGGACCACAGGCATGTGCCACCATGCCCAGCTAATTTTTTGTGTTTTTGGTAGAGACGAGGTTTCACCATGTTACCCAGGCTGGTCTTGAACCCCTGAGCTTAAACAATCTGCTCGCCTTGGCCTCCCAAAATGCTGGGATTACAAGCATGAGTCACCATGCCCAGGCCATTCTCTCTTGATGTGAAAGAATCTACTCATTATCTGCTTCAATGTAGTAGTGTTTTGGAAAATTGAGAATATTAGATTCAACTTAAACACCTTCTGAAATGATCCTCTGGAGAAAGAGAAAATGAGTCTTACTGCCAGAAGAAAAACATACATAAACCCTTTCCTTGTCTTGCTTTTGACCCTTTCAAAAGAGATTTGGGGTTTTGCACTGGTATGGTTGCCTTCGCTGTTAATTAAATAATTATCAATGAATTCAGACTATTTTAGAATGATAAAAGCCTAAGAAAGAAGGGGTATGTGTGTGTACACTCATGCATTCTGGGCTGTTTTCTCTAAGACTGCAGTAGAGATTTTTAGAAATTATCCTTTTTCTATAAACTATTGTGTAACTGATCATGGGACAGGTAATTTTTGCTGCTGACTCCAAAATGTAATTTATTGGAAACTGGAAGCAGGATGTATTTTCTTTACTATTCTTTGTCCGTCATCAGAATTGCAAAGGAGAAGCTTTTCAGAATATAGGTAAGAACTGACCCTTAAAACTCACCTTTGCTGAAGAGACAGGCATTTGTAGGAGCTGGGTTTTTTTGTTGTTGTTGTTGTTTTAAAATGTGCTTGAGACCGGGCACGGTGGCTCACGCCTGTAATCCCAGCACTTTGGGAGGCCGAGGCGGATGGATCACGAGGTCAAGAGATCGAGACCATCCTGGTCAACATGGTGAAACCCCATCTCTACTAAAAATGCAAAAAATTAGCTGGGCATGGTGGCACGTGCCTGTAATCCCAGCGACTCAGGAGGCTGGGGCAGGAGAATTGCCTGAACCCAGGAGGCGGAGGTTGCGGTGAGCCGAGATCGCACCATTGCACTCCAGCCTGGGTAACAAGAGCGAGACTCTGTCTCAAAAAAAAAAAAAGTGCTTGAAATATGCCTTGTAATGTCCTAATATTTTTCTAATTTAGTCTTTTTGCTTTAGTCTCATTTAGACTTCAAGTGACTGTCACAGAGTGTACAACTTTATGGATCTAAATTATCAGGAGAATATATAAGATTAGAAAAAAAGCTTTAGTTTTTCAAGTTATGAAATATCATCCAAGTCTGGTTTTGATTAAGGCTACCAGTTTTCTAGGAATTGTGGTTTCTGTCAGATGCATGCAGAAGGCACTGATTGGGGTTCTGGTTTACTTTCAGAAAACTACAGAAACACTCTTTGATGTTTCTTGTGCAAATACATTAACGTATCAGGGACAGGGTCAGTAAGGGCGCACTTGTACAGTGGGTGTCCATTATAGCCCATTACTGCTGAACATAAAGGCACAAAAAGTTGAACTGTTTGTGAATGACTGTAACACGTTTGTTTTCTAAGCTGCCTTCTCTAAACAGTGTGGATCGTACCTAAGCCTTTCTGTGTTTATATTGAACAGATTCTTTCTTTCTGTGTAGTGTGGGGATTATTTTTATTTCTTCTCTGGGTTTTGAGATAAATTCTGCATTTTTTAGAAATATCAAGACTTGTCTTTGATTTTCAGCAGCCAATGAATATTGTTAATTGTATAATCATGCTTCTCTTTCAGTATCTCAGCAAAAAAGGCTTGGCGCACATGTATTTCACCAGCAGTTTTTATTTCCAGCTTGCTTACAGCATTCCCTTTCTATTTTGCCAGTTCTCTAATTTTGTATTTGATCTTATAGATACGGTCCGAGAACTCCTGTGTCTGATGACGCAGAGTAAGTTGCCTTGTATTTGTAGGATTACATTAATTACTAGCCTAAACTGCATGCTTCCAGTACTTACCACTAATGGAAATGCAACTGATGCAAGTGAACTGGATAGTTAGCTGACTTGTGCAGCAAAGCACTTGAAGTTGGAATGCAGAGCCTGTGTTCTGTGCAGGAAAGGTGAATGAAAAAGCAACTTAAGCATGATTCTAATATGAAGCTGCTGCTTGAAACTTAACATTTGCTTTTCATAGACTGGGCATGTTAAAGTTGTTCATGTTATGGGTTGGACACTGGTACCCCTTCTAAACCACTGAATTATTTAAAGGGTATTCTGAGTTTTGCACTTAATTCTTGATGTGTTGGGGCTTAGAGTTAACAACGAAGTAGTCATTCCCATAGTCACATTTTTTAACGAAGTAAATAAATCCCAAACCACTAATTATAGATTCAGAAGCCCAAGTTCCTCCCAGGTTGGAGTCATATAAACTGTGGGATGCTTGAGACCAAAACATTGGAGTTTTGCTGAAGTTCCATGAATAGTAAGGAGCCAAGGATATAAGACATGACTGGCCCTTCGCCTCCCTGCTGCTTGGTTTTCACTCTTCTCAGAGATTCATTCCTCATCCCGTACTTCACATCCAAATTTGAGAAGAATCCAAACCCTCCCATTTGTGACCACATTAACTCTGCTTCAAAAAAGGCTTTCCCATATCCAGATCATTCTGCAACTGATACCCAAAGCAAACATTTTCTTTGCAAAATACTGGTTTTCTCAGATTCAAGTAACTTGTATTTGAAGAAATGTGATTAATATCTAAATCCCATGTCAGTAGTCTGCTGATCCTGACATCGAGGGGCATTTTGTGGCCTTGTGGGAGCCTGGGCCATTCAGAATGTAATCACCAGCACTTCTCTGCCTGTCCTTTCCCGAGCCTCAGTTTCAAGCCACAGAATGAGAAAATTGAATAGAATTTGCATGTAGAACACGCAAACATCATTTCCAGCAGTGACAATGAGATTAGGCAAAAAACTTAAGTGTCTTCAGATTGTGCTATTTTTCATGTTTGTGTTCAAGGTGTCTGCTTAGTTTGGACTCCAAGCCCTAAAGTGGTCAGACTGAGACCAAGTTTCCCATGCATGATCTGTGATTGGTTAGTGGCCTAACATGAAGAACACTCATGCTTCAAAACCAAATTCAGCCTGAGCTTGACTGACTGCACAGAGTTAAGTAGTCTGTAAAACTGAGCCCTGGTTATTACTTTTCAAACCTGCAATGGCAATACTTAATGTTCACCGAAGGGAGGATTTTATAAGATTGATAGGCAAAACACTACTTTGGTTTGGTGAACAAAAACATTTTGATAGAATGGGTTCATTCATCAGTCAAGGCTGCTATGTAATTTGCTTAAAATAGACCTCTGGGAAACCCTAAAAGGTGAAAGGAAAAAAGGGAAATTAAAGAGTTTCTGAATTTTGCCTGCACTTGAACACAAAACTTCACACTTCACCCACAGGAAAAGTTAATGATTTCTTAAAAGGGGTGGGGACAGGGACTCCCTTCTTGTCTTCTCTAAGTTTGCAAAAAGCAGCCCCAGGAACCAAGAAGAGTAAAAGGAGCTTCTTTTCCAGAGCTCTTATCTGGGGATCTCCAAAGTGCTGAGTTTCCTGTGTGGAGTAGATACAATTTACATGAAACCATGTGGGGAACAAAATGAAAAGTTGATATCGGGAATTTATTCTTAAAATAGAAACTTATCCTATTTTTAGTTTATTCCCTTAATATTTCCCTTTTCCTAAATCTTTAAAGACATTTTTTTTTGGCATAGGCTATATTTATTAATAATGGATGCATTCTTAAAATTGAGCCCAATCAAAAAAAGATGCGCCCTTTAAGGAGAGAATATAGGTCAGGGGCAGACCTACCGCACAGGCAGACGGAGAAATTTCCACCTCCTGGCCAGCCAAGAATGTTTCCGTAGATTTCATTTCACCCTCTTGCCCTTTTCCTCACTTGCACACTCTTTCTCTTCCAATACCTTCGGCAGGTTGGGAGAGCCGTAGGCCATTTTATTCTGAATTCCTTTACCATAGACACAGCCCAGAAGCAATTTCCAGGCTCCCCTTGGGGTAATTCCATCCTGGCCTTCAAAAATGCCAACCCACCAAGAGAGAAGCCAGAGCAGCCAGGAGCCCTCATCCCAACAGCCCAAGGGCAGGGACATAAGGTACCGAGGAGCACAGGATTAGTCCAAGTCACATTACTATTTTGGAAGCCGGCCTTCTCCAGGATCCCGTACCCGCCAGCCCCCATCCCCAGACACACAGTTCTTCATTTGGGAGGCCAAGTCTAACCTGAGCTAGGGACCATTTTCTGAATGACAGCTCAGCCCGTTTTCTGTTTAGTATGATCAATTCTCAACTTCTTAATTCCTTTTTGTTTTTCAAAAATGGTGTATATGTCACTTACAGATTTGTCACTTCTTTTTTGGCCAGTTTGCTGATATTTCTTTAAAAAAAAAGAAACTTGAGAAAAAAATAGTACAGGTTGAGCCCACCTTATAGAAAATGCTTGGAATGAGAAGTGTTTCCGATTTTGAATTTTTTGGGGGTTTTGGAATATTTACATATATATAGTGAAATATCTTGGGAATGGAACCCAAGTCTAAACATGAAATTCATTGATATTCCATATATGCCTTATATGCATAGCCTGGAGGTGATTTTATACAATAGTTAAAATAATTTTGTGCGTGAAACAAAGTTTTGACTGCATTGTGACTGCACCCCATCACACAAGGTCAGGTGTGGAATTCTCCACTTGTGGGGTCATGTCAGCACTCAAAAAGTTTTGGAGTTTGGAGCATTTTGGATTTCAGATTTTTGGATTAGGGATATTCAACCTGTACTTCCTGGTACGTGAAAGGGCAGACAGGAGTTTCTCCTTTTATTTAACTAACCGGCTTTTGGCCACATTTGGGCTGAGCTAGTTAGAGCTTCACAGTGGGAGTGGAGATGGGAATGCAGAACAAATAAAGGTAATTCTAAAGGCCTGCTCTCATTTTCTCCATGCCCATTGGGTGAGATAATCAAATCCCAGATCCTGGAGAAGGCTGCCATTTTCCTCCTGGGGTCCCAGAAGAAAACCTGGATCTATGGCCACCTATTGTGGCCCAAACCAAAATTCTGCCCTGTAGATATTATAGATGGCAGAGCTGAATGAAGGGACCTCTTTTCTCTCCCATAATCTACCAACTACTTAGTGGTAGATTAATAGGTAAATCACAGCCCTTCTCCTCTATCGAGGACTGCAGTTTCTTTCTTTCTTTTCTTTTCTTTTTTTTTTTTTTTTTTTTTTTTT